>NC_133321.1:911865-913546 GCF_012295235.1 Primulina huaijiensis
TATATGTTAATTTAAACGGGTATTCGGGTCGGGTGTGGGTAGGATTATATCAAACCCGCCTCCATACCCGAACCCGAAAATCCCCGTACCCGATTACCCAATTATTTAATCGGATCTAAAAATCCCTCCATACCCTCTTCTATTCGGGTCAGGTATCGGATCCTCCAACGGGTTCGGAGGAAATTGTCATCCCTATCTATCGAGATAAATTAAGTTCTAATTGAAGAGGAATTCACATAATCACTCAACTTTTACAAAAACTTGCTAGAAAATTAAAGATAATAGAAGAAAATCATGTTGAAATATCGAATTTTCAGAAATCTCTTCCAATTTTTGAATAGATCTCTTATGAGACGGTTTCAAGAATCTTTATCTGTGAGACGTGCCAATCCTACCGATGTTCAAAATAAAAAGTAATACTCTTAGCATAAAAAATAATACTTTTTCATGGATGACCCAAATAAGATATCAGTCTCACAAAATACGACCTGTGAGACTGTCTCACACAAGTTTTTGCCCCAATTTTTAGAGGATATTCTAGAACGTAGGTGTGTCAATTTGGTGGATTGGGTCGTATNCATACAGTGTATAAAAATGTAAGCAATATTTATTAATTATATTTTTTTAAAAAAATAAAATTTTCGAGCCAACCCCAACCCGAACCCAACCCAATCATTTTTTTCGGATCAGCTATCGGGTCCAACTCGATCTGATCCGAACCCGAAAACCCCAAACTCAAACCTGATTTTTCCGGGTTGAACCGTGTCTAGTTGGTAAGTCGTGTCTGATTTTGAAACCATACTAGATTGCTCACCAAACTCTCATGTGCTCACTCACATGAAAGGATATATTAAACTAGATTTAGAAAATTTTCTTCACCGTTGTCTTTGTAAATATCACTCCACTTTTAATTTGTCTCTCTGTTTTAGGCATTAACTACTTCAAGATTTCCCACGAAATAGTTTTTTTCTTTTCAAATTTTAAGATTAAATTATTGCTCGGGTTAAAGTAAAAACATGTCTAGTTGAATTTTGCTCTTAAAGAACGTTGATATTTTCTTAAAATACATTTAACATGATGTAAGTTGTAGAAATTAAACTTGAAAACATTACAATTGATTAAGATTTTGGTTCGGGGCATTTTCATAGAGTTAGTGCTCACGTAATATTACGACGTTCTTGCAATAAGAAATTATTATCTATTCTGATGATCAAATTTGTGCTTAAATTTTTTTTATGAAATTTGTGTAATTGATAATAAGAATTCTTATTGCTCAAAGTGTTTAGATCGAATTTTTACTAAAATTTTAGTTAAGCAGTGTTAAATTTTACTGAAATGGGTGATTTAAAATTACTTATAATTACCAAAGTCTTTTAGTGCAAATCTCCCGTAAGAATTAAGGGGTGATGTAGGAGTTTTAAATTCTCCGAACATCCAGAAACACTCTTGTGGTTATTTAATTTCCAGTCTACCTAGCCATCTACATTTCGACGAACTCCAACTTATCTTTTTGATAAGCAATTTGTTCAACTAGTTTTATTAAGTCTACTTCCGTATAGTTTACACTGATTGACTTACTCAGAACCTGACTAACAAGAACAAAATTTCAGTATTGCTAACTCAACCGAAATACTCTCTAAATTTTAGTTTCGATCATGACACATCTTAATGTCGATATATA
>NC_133321.1:913638-1002525 GCF_012295235.1 Primulina huaijiensis
ATATATTTCACTAGATTAAGAAAAATTTGTGTGCAATATTGAAATTAATGTTAAAAGTAAAAATTAACGGTAAAAATTAAAAATCTCAAAACTCTCAATATATTAAACTACACACTTTATAAAATTTTTTCTCTACTCAATTGTGATTTTCTTCACAAATTGAGAGATCTATTTATAGAATTTTTTTAGAACTAATCCAAAAATTAATTCATCATTACATACATCATCACACGCTAATTTTCAATATTTGCAACTATTATTTTTCAATATTCAAATATATCAACTATTATTTTTTAACAATTAAATCAATGTTCAAATCACGTAAATGTCACATGTTGATGTAGGGATGAGTCATTTCTCATTAGTGGTAAGCAATATTGCAAGAAGTGACCACTTTACATTATTTCTTTCCTTTTTGTATTCATCAAAATTTTGAATCTATTTCTCAATAATACATTAGTGAGATTTTTTTTTAAAAAAAAGAACATATATATAATCTTTAGATAATTTTCAATGTTTAAGTTAACATGGTTTTAAATTTCAATAAAATGAATTTTNTCATCAACATGTTAAGATTTCTGGAAGAACGCGAATACTTACCATAAATTGAAAAAATTCCACAAATTCTAAATTAGGTAAAATAAATTCATTCCTTGCGTTGGGAATAATATTTGCTCTTATAATATGAATGATAAAAATATGGTGGATAGCGTTAAAATTTTACATATATATTATATTATTAAGTTTGAAACATTCAAAATAATTAATTTTTGATGTCATGATCTATTTTAATAATTATGTATATAAACAAAATGCTAAAATTATAATGCTAAGTAACCTGTATCTTAGTGGACAGAGCCTCTATTTATTAACCATTAAATTACAATTGGATTCGTTGATTTTTTTTTTTATTTTTTAATTCATATATCAAAATTATAGTTTAATATTTTATTATTTTTTATAATTATATTTAAATTTTAATTTAAAAATATATCAAATAAATTATAAAAAATATTATATAAAACAAACAATCTATTAAATGGCTGGCTGTCAAATGTTTTAATAACTGATCCTACAATGCGCACCAAACAGACACCCAGCTCACGCTAGCCTCAGCCACTTCACAAAAACTTCAACCGACAGCTCATACGTGTCGCAGGATCATTCGTCCACGTCATCCTCTTGCACACCCACTCCCCATCTTAGCTCTATCTCCCCCACCACCTTCGCTATCATAGTTCCTTTCTCTCTCTACCAAATTCTAGGGTTTACTATTATACGGAATCCGGATTCATTGTCTCCATACTCAATTATCCTGTCGCGATGGGTTCGCAACCCGATCCAGGCGAGTTAACTCCGCCGCCGCCGCCGCCGCCGCCGAGTTTCGATGAGTTCCAGCGGCAGACTTCGCTCATGACAAGCTGCACTCTGCTGTGGAAGGAACTCTCCGATCATTTCTCTTCACTTGAGCAGGACATTATGAAGAAGTCCGAATCCTTGAAGGCGAAGTTCCAAGCTTTGACCAATGAAACGCAGGTATCTATGCGGGTTTTGGACAATCGTGAGTCATCGATATCGAAATCTATGTTAATGGCCTACGAATCGCTTGAACGGGCGACGAAGCTATCTGTTTCTGCTGCGATGTCGAAGGATCCCAGCACGGATAAGGATACTGAGTCAACGGAGGAGCCGGAGGTTGATAATTCAGCTGGCGTGCTGATGAAGTTCAGCACTTTCTGCCGCAAGATGGCCTCGAGGGAGTGTTGGAGCTTCGTGACTGCAAGGAAGAAGGAATTGGAGGTATTCAGATCCGAGCTGCCGAAAGCCCTGGCCGACTGTGTGGATCCTCCGATGTTTGTCTTGGATGCGATTTCCGAGGTTTTTCCTGTGGATAAACGTGAGGCAAGTAGCAGTTACGATTTGGGGTGGGCTTGTGTGTTGTTACTGGAGTCTTTGATTCCTGTGATGATGGACCCTGTGTTAGGGAAGGAGAGGATGTTGGTGACGCCGAGCATCAAAGGGAAGGCTGAGAATATAGCAGAGACATGGAAGAAGAGCTTGGAGGAGAGGGGTGGAATTGAGAATACAAAAACTCCTGATGTGCATACTTTTTTGCAGCATTTGGTGACTTTTGGGATTGTAAAGGAGGGAGATTTGGGTTTGTACAGGAAGCTCGTGGTGGCCTCTGCTTGGAGAAAGCAGATGCCAAAGCTTGCAGTTTCTCTTGGTCTTGCTGATAAAATGCCTGGTAATTTCATTCTTTTGTTTTTAATTGTCGGATCAGTTATTCTTCTTTGTTCCCTTTTTTCATGATCTTTACGACTCTGAAGATCATAGTTTTGATTTTCCGAGGCCGGGAAACAAAGGTTGCTGCTTATATTTTGTTGTTGGTATGCTCTTTCTTCTTGTACGAGTAGAGAAACGAAAATTTTAATAAAAGACAACCTTGACCTGGTTTCTTGGTTTTTATTTTTGAGCCTTTAAGTTTTGTTTGTTAACGTCAAATGAAGTAATTAATTAGAAGTTGGCACACGTTTGTGAGAGATATGAAGATCATACACCTTTTTATTTGATTGAAATATTTGGTTTTGTATGAGACAATTAAGGTCTTGCACCTGCATCGTTTTCTCACCATTTTGTGGCCAGTTTAGGGAAGAAACTTCTTTTAGCTAGATTAGCTTGGAGAAAAATAATGTCAGTTGTCATCAGCAGTGGATCTTTTTTTTTTTTTTTTACTTAAATAGTTAAGGAACATGACTTAATCCCTACCCGGTTTCCTAATTTTGGTTAACATACTTGTAGATTGATTTGACATCTAATTTTAACTAGTACTAGTTTGATGACAAATGGATTCGAGACTTTGAGATTTAGTGATTTTAGAATGAATTTGCAGATAGTCTTCTCCACGTATTAACCCAAGTATGTGGATTAATTTGTTGAAGTTCGGATATCCTCAAATAAATAGATGATGTGGTATATAACTTCGTTACATTCTTTTGTTTAAGAACATGTTATTTCGTTGGTCAGATTTTCTTTAGCGCATATATTAAGTTTATAACAGGTATAAGATTCCACCTAGGCATGTGCTTGGATCTAGTTGATGCAGGAAATACTTCATAGTGTCTCAGTGCTTATATGCTCACTCGTCTGCAGATATGATTGAAGAATTGATTGGAAAGGGACAGCAGGTCGATGCTGTTCATTTTTCTTATGAAGTTGGACTCACAGGAAAATTCCCTCCTGTCCCACTGCTCAAAGCTTTCCTGAAGGATGCAAAAAAGGCTGCTATATCACTTCTGGAGGATGGCAGCAATTCTGGACGTGCTGCGGTACACATTAGATTCTATTGTTTCTCATGTACATCGAGTTTTAACAGGCAATGATATCCTTACGTTTTCTGTATACATCATTTGTAAAGTAAGTTATTCTCAAATATTTGGTCGGAACATGAATCAGGTAGTTCTCAGCCTGAATCCACCTGTCATCCATCAAATCGTCTCTAATCTCTTGCTCTTCGTAACCAAAATGATTCAGTACCTTAGTTGGCTGTAATCTATGATAGACGACACAAAATACACGAACATGCGTACCCGTGTTTCTTGTTGGTGTGTGGAAATATTCATCTTTTTACTCAATTGTCCTTTGTCGACTATTTGTGTACAGCATCTAGCTGCAAAGAAAGAGCAATCATCGATTCGAGCAGTTCTCAAGTGCATAGAGGAATACGAACTCGAGGCTGAATTCCCACCCGAAAGCCTCAAGAAACGCCTCGAACAATTGGACAAAACAAAAATCGAGAAGAAGAAACCAGCAAGCCCAACCGCCAAAAGAACTCGAGCCAGCACAGGAGGCCCCATGCCTCCAGCCAAGGCCGGCCGCTCAACAAATGCCTATGTTTCATCTTTCCCATCTCCTCCTACATATATATGTTCCCCGTCACACAACCAGTATCCATCTCCAGTTCCAGCATACCCTGCAAATTTTACCATGTACCCACACGCAAATCGGAGTCCCCAGTATCCCTACTCCCCAGAAACCGGCCCTCCTGCCATAATCGGATCATATCCTGTTTCTCCGATAAACTACCAGGCTTTCGGAGGGTACAGCAATGCAATGGCGCCTACTTACCAGCAAGCTTACTACTGACTGGGGGGTTCTTGCCAAAAAAGGTGACTGATGATATATGACGACGAAATCTTAATGTCATTTTAATGTTGATGTTCTGTAATCACTAACCTTTAATGGTAGTCTTTTATCTGCGTGTTGATCTTTAATCAACTGACCTTGACAAGGGCAGGATGTATTTTCTGATTGTCGCGAACTTGTCGTTCTAGGTTGTGAAAAGTATTAAGAAATGCCTAACATGGACTCTATCTGATCAATCATAGGATTTGTCAATCTAATTTACAAGGGTGTCGGAGTCCTACTATTATTAAATTGTGTATTTCGACATTCTTGGCATGGGGCTGGTGATAATTATCTTTCTTGTTCTGAAAACATCTGATTCTCCGTCCTGAATAGGGGCTTTTTTTGCCTTACTGAGCTATCTTAACAACTATTTCGTGTATATATATTATTGTTATATGAAAACTTTTAACTTAAAATTTTGAGAGTTTCGCAAAGAGGATGTGTGAAAATTCGTTGCAAGAACGTTACCTTCGTCTCCTCTTGTGGGCTTTGAGTATGATAAATGCGCAATACTATACATAACTCATTTAAATATAAATCTCAGTATAATCTCATGCATTTAATTTACGACACATGTTGGAGTAGGCTAGTATCAAGAATCAATCCCAAGTATCCATCTCAAAAGAAGATCCCACAAGTGATTAAATTAATATGAATTATCGTGGTACTTGGAGGATCTTGAGGGCTTAAAATGATATGTGGTGAATTCACAGGTTTTTGGTAAAAAATTGTTGCTTGCATTGAAGATTTAATTTATCTTACGAAGTTACACAATTGAACACAAAAAAAAAAAAAAAAGGAATACTCAACCTCAGTCATTAGCAGTGGCCAATTGGAGAGACAACAATTCCTCCTCAGGTATAACCCTAACGTGGCAATCCGATTTAGGGTACGCCACGCACATCAGAGTGTAGCCCCTCTCGATCACATCGTCGCTCAGCATCCCCTCGCTCTGGTCCACCGAGCCGCCCACCAGCCGAGCTGGACAAGTCATGCACACGCCCAGCTTGCAGTCGTGCGGGACATCCAACCCAATTTCCAGCGCCTTGGACAGGATCGTCTCGTCCGAGTCGACTTCGAGCTCCGTGGTTCCCCCGCCGTGCTCGACCAGCACTTTGTATGATCGCACGGCGGTGAATGAGCGGTGGTGGCGGCGGCGAGGTGGCGGGAATGTTGGGAGAATTGGGGATCTATTGGTCGGCAGAGGTAAGTATTTGAAGGAAGAAGTAGCTGTTAAGTGGAGAGCTGTGAGTGAAGCCATTGTTTCTTGGCTTGTGGTTTTTTGGGTGGAAGCGACGGATGGAGAGGGGAGAAGATAAGGCTACTATTGTTCCATATTATTTATTCATTAAATAAATAAAAATATTCATAAATTTTGCACAAAAAGTTTATTTTATATTTTAAAAAATAGAGGTGGGGAATAAAATCTATATCACATCCATCGAGAATGAATTCAGTGGAACGTGGGACGAGTTGTGACAAAATTTTTATTGAAATATTTGTTCTGAAAAATGCTAATATTAGTGATATTTTTTAAAAAAAGTTATTTATATTTAGATAATTTGTTTTAAAATTTTAAAATTTTAAAGTAGAGTGATTTTTTTTATTATATGATGTTATAATTTCGATATCAAGTTAAGATGAGAATTATATATATAGAGTTGTAAATGAGTCGAGCAGCTCGAACTTTGCTCACGAGCAAGGTCACATTGAATTTATGAAATCCTATAATGTATGCATTTATGAGTTCGTATATATATATATAATGTCTTTGATGTACGAGTTCGAAGTAATGATCTTTATTTGAGTTTTGTTTGTATAATAAATATGATATTTAGGATTTAATTTAGAAAGAACTAATCTGAATGATTGTGATTCGAGATTCTTTTAAAGATGATTTATCTTGGTTTTGAAGCTATTGTACGAATGATTGAATGAATGAACGAAACCTTTATTGTCTATATCAATAAAAATATTATTTGCACAATATTTATTGAGAATGAGGACATGTCGGTTGCAAAGATGTATCAACTTGTAGAAAAATAATGAAATATTTAACTTTTAAAATTCAAACGTTAATAAATTCTTAACTTGATCGTCTGTTATAATCTCTTAAGCAAATATGACATTAAAACTAAAGTAAAAACAATGTAATTTAATGAAATAAAATCCCAACATAATTGTATATATATAAATAAGTAGAAAATTACATAACATGAAATTATAATAAAATAGTGCTAAAATATAGCTGAAAAATATTCTTAATGCTAGAATCTGGAATGACAAATATAAAATGAATGCATGAACTATGATTAAGATTTCTGCAGGAAGTTGTTAGAATTTGTGCGAGATGTGTGTTGTACTTTTTCCTGCTGATCTTTTTTTTTCTTTTGATTTTTGGGCGGTTCTTACCACTTCCTCATTATTCCACGACTTTGCTCGTTATCTTTCTATGATCTCTTCCTATATGTACGCACTTTGCAATTCAAATTACTAATGGCATTATTTGATTCCGGAGCTGTTCAAATCCTAAGAGAAAAAAGCATTCGTGATCTCGAAAATTAAAAGTTAGTATATCAAATCAAACTTTGAACTAATTTTCTTTTCCAAGTACATGGATCTCATTCTCGGGTTCAAGACACTGATTGATATATACATTGTGTGATTGATGGACATCAAATATGTGCCCACATGATCGAAAACCCTTTTGTTCACCGTGAAGAAATCAACTGAAATACTTTTCAAATAAGTAACACATAGTGTACTCTTCTACTATCGTCTTGATTTCGAATATGCCTATTGGTGATATTCCCAAAAGAGTTCGGGTCAATATGCCTATTAGTGATACCCCCATAAGAGCCCGGGTCATGGATGACCCGAGTATTAAATGGATAGCCCAAATTAGAGCCAATATGCCGGGTACTCTCCTCATCAGCCGGATATTTATTCTCTTCCCGGGCAATCAAGAATCCGGGTTCTCGTGCAAGCTCCCGGGTACTTTCTACCCAGGCTACCTCGAGAAGCACACCACACTCGAGTGTATCGGTATGGGCTATCTAATCTGTCAGAATAGTATAGGTTTGGAGTGTTTTAGAAGTCATCAAAAGCAAAAGTATGGGCAGCCGACTTGCCATACTTAGCAGGTGGGCACTGAAAACAAGGTAATCATGAGATTTTCTACTATAAATAGCAGGTATATTTCTCATTTACTGATTCTGGAATTCTGAATTCTCAAGCATACACATATATTCTCACATATATCGCTTGTACCCTTTTTCTTCACATGTTGACTTAAGCATCTGAGTGGATACGCCTGACACTCCTCCGGCGCCCATTCACGAGTTCATTTACTTGTTTGCAGATTACAGTGGAAGCCATTATTCTTGCTCGAATTCCTTAACACCAAATTATCCTCATCATCCGGTGGATTTCCCACGTATCTCATACCCGATTCAGCCGGATAGCATCATTGGTGCTGTCTGTGAGAAATTGAGCTTAAGGCGTTGATATGGCTCATACTAAAAGAGCAAATCAAGATATTTCCTGGGTTCCAGGAGATGAGACACTTATCTCAGGACATGGTGGTCCTCTGCCTACAGGACCTCCACCTGTCATTACCTTATCCCCGGAGGAGTTGGCTCGGATTGTGTCCTAGGCGGTGGAAAAGACTAGGCCGTAGAGAGCCTTCTCACCATGCTACGCAGTTGGGAGGAGAGCAGGAGAGAGATCAGGAGGTAGGGGAGGAAGAAGAGAGGATGGAGGAGAGAGAATCAAGTGCCGGGTCCAAGTCTCCGACTGTGATGGAGGAGTTACAAGAGTTGAGGCAGAAGATGAGGGTGTTCCGTTTTCTGAAGCTATTGTCCGGGAACCTCTTCCCGGTAACTTTAAGTCTGCCAAAGTCAAAGATTATGATAGTAATGCAGACCCTGAAGAACATTTGGCCAGATTCGAAAATATGGCCATGTTGCACTGTGATGCTAACAGAATCAAGTGCAAAGTGTTTCTAACCATTCTGTTGATTCTGCACAGAGGTGGTTTGAGGGACTGACTCTTCAAAGTATTCATTCTTTTCAGGACTTTCAAAAGATGTTTTTACACCATTTCAGTAGCAGTAAGAAATACAAAAAGACTGCATTTAGTCTTTTTGAGGTTAAACAGAGCACAGATGAGAGTTTGAGGGCTTACATTTGAAGGTTTAACAGAGTGTCCTTGGATGTCCCTTCTTTTGCCCCCGAGACTAAGACAATTGCATTCACCCAAGGGTTGAGGGAGGGTGAATTTTTCTGGTCGCTAACAAAGAAGACGCCCGGGGATTTTGAAGACTTACTAGCCCGGACAGAAAAATATATTAATATGGAGGAGGCCCAGAAGCAAAAGAGAGAGACGGTGAGAAGAGAGAGGGGGGACCGGGTATCTAAGCCCGAGGAAAGAGGACCGAGAAGGGTTAATCCAGGGAATTTTTCTTATCACATGCCTCTCAAGGTTATCCGTGATCGGGAGGTCCAAGAATGTAGTAGGGACTTGCCCCCCTCTCAGCAGTTTGTCAAGCCCGAGAAGATGGGATTTTGCACCCTTCATAAAGTGTGTTATCACAACACAGAGGATTGCAAAACGCTCAAAATTAATTATGTCCCGCCCTCTGTCCAGGGACATAATCAATCTAGCAAGAGGCCGAGGGTGCCACCTTGGGCAGCCCGGCAGCCAGGGCCCAGTACCAGAGAAGATTCCAGGAATGCCCCGAGGGGTAGAAGAGAGCCAGAGCTCGAAGGAAGAAATCTTCACCCCCTGTTCTGGGGGTGATTAAGATGATATCTGGAGGATCTACTGACGGTGATTCTAATCGAGCTCGTAAGTCGAGAAGCAGAAGAGATTGTATGGAAGTGGAAGGGGTGAGGAAGAGTGAGGCAGTGATTAATTTTGGCCCGAAAGATTTGAAGGGCTTCAATCTTCCCCACAACGATGCCCTGGTAATTCAAGCCATGGTAGCAAATTATGACATTATGAGGGTTTTCTTGGATTCAGGCAGTTCTGTTAACGTTATTTTCAAGGAGACCCTCATACAAATGGATTTGCAGGGATATCATTTGGAAGCAGTGGACACAACATTTTATGGCTTTGCTGGCCATGCTGTCTATCCGGAGGGGGAGATTGCCCAAATCCACCAGGAAATGGAGGATGTGTGTGGACTTCAGGGATCTCAACAAAGCTTGTCCCAAGGACCATTACCCACTGCCCAGAATTGATCAGTTGGTGGATTCCACCTCTGGGTATGATATGCTCAGTTTCATGGATGCTTATCAGGGGTATCATCAAATTCTTCTGGCCAAGAGTGATCAAGACAAGGCCAGCTTCATCACCTCGGGAGGCACATTCTGTTATATTGTCATGCCTTTCGGGTTGAAGAACGCTGGGGCCACCTATCAGGGTCTCATGAACAGAGTGTTTGAGAAGTAGTTGGGTAGAAATGTAGAAGTGTATGTAGATGATATCTTGGGCAAATCCAAGGAGGTTGCTAGGTTTATCTCTGACTTGGAAGAGACTTTTGCCACTCTTATGCAGTATGGGATAAAGCTTAACCCGGCCAAATGTATCTTTGACGTGAAGAGTGGTAAATTTTTGAGATTTGTGGTTATTGATCGGGGGATTGAAATAAATCAAGAAAAAGTCAATTCTGTATTGGATATGCCATCTCCTCGGTCTGTCCGAGAAGTTCAGAAGCTGACCGGGAGAATTGCTTCTCTTTCTCGATTCATATATCTTTCAGCACATCGAAGTTATCCATTTTTTCAAGTCCTCCGGAAGGCACAACAGTTTGTATGGGATGAGAAGTGTGAACAGGCTTTCCGAGATCTTAAGAGCCATCTAGCAGAGCTTCTTGTCTTAGTGATGCCAGAACTCGGGGAAAAGTTATTTGTTTATCTATCCACTACAGAGTATGATGTCAGCTCAGTACTGATAAAAGAAGAAGGCTCTGATCAGAAGCCTGTTTATTATGTCAGTCATGCTATAAGAGACCCCGAGCTACGTTACAGTGAGGTGGAAAAATAGCTTTGGCTTTGGTCATGCTGCGACCTTATTTTCTGTCGCATCAAATCATTGTATTTACTAATAGTCCTCTCGAGAGGATTATGACTCATTCAAAAGTATCCGGACGGATGATCAAGTGGACAGTGGAGTTGGGTGAGTATGATATTGAGTATAGACCCCGGGTTGCCATCAAAGCACAAGCCTTATCAAATTTCTTATCAGAGATGGTTCAACCTAATAAAGATGAGGTCTGGAGAGTATTTGTGGATGGGGCGTCTAGCCTTTCAGAATGTGGGGTAGGAGTGGTGATTATAGCTTCTCCGAGAGAGAAGATTAAACTGGCATTAAGAATTGACTCCCGGGTAACTAACAATGAGGCAGAGTACGGAGCTGTTCTCGCCGGTATCCGAGCTGCTCGGGAAGTTGGAACTTCCCGGATCATTTTGTATTCTGATTCACAATTGATTACTCAACAGATAAATGGTGTTTACGAGGCTAAGGATGACATGATGCTTAAATATCTTAAGCTCATAAAATCCCAGGCAGAAGTTTTTGTGGATTGGAGTATTGAACAAATACCCCGGGAAGAGAATGAGGAAGCAGATACTTGGGCAAAGATAGCTGCCTTCTTATCAGAAGTCAGTACCCGAGAAGTACTGCATGTTTCCCGGTTAATTCTCTCCACTGAAGAAGAAATATTGCCAGCATCAGAGGATTCATGGATGACACCCCTAATAAAATTCATTGTGAACAATGAATTACCTGAAGATAAAGTTCAAGCTCAGAAAATCAAGAGACAAGCTCCCAGGTTTATTCTCTTAAATAATATCTTGTACAGGAGATCATTTCAGGGACCTCTATTGAAGTGCTTATATGCGAGGGAGGTGGATTATGTCCTCCGAAAAATTCGTGAAGGGTGTTGTGGTGAACATCTCGGAGGAGTATCATTAGCCCGGAAAGCAATGCTTGCTGGATTCTGGTGGCCAACTATTAGCCAGGACTCTTCCCGAGTGGTCCGGGTTTGTGAAGGTTGTCAACATCACTCAAATTTTCAGCACAGCCCGACCACTCCCATGAAGCCTATCTGGGCCTCTTTCCCCTTTGATCAATGGGGTATGGATATTGTGGGTTCCTTTACGGTTGCCAGGACTCAGAAGAAGTTTCTTTTGGTGGCTGTGGATTATTTTTCTAAATGGGTAGAAGCCGAGCCCCTTGCCAAGATTACTGAGCATGAAGTTTTAAAGTTTCTGTGGAAGAATATAGTATGCCGATTTGGAGTCCCCAGAAGGCTAATTTTATACAATGGGAGAGTTTCAGGGAAGAGAGGTTACATTCTGGTGCCGGGAAATGAAAATCACTCAATCTTTCACTTATGTTGCCTATCCTCAAGCTAATGGCCAAACAGAGGTTGTGAATAGAATTATTTTCCAAGCCTTGAAAACTAGGCTACAAGGCAAAGGAAAAGACTGGGTGGAGGAATTGCCCAGTGTTCTTTGGGCATATAGAACTACTCCCTGGACACCTACTCAAAAAACTCCTTTTAATCTGGTATACGGTTCTGAAGCAGTTCTTCCAGTTGAAATCGGACAATCATCTGCCCGGGTAGAATCTTACCCGGATGACAATGATCAAAACCAAGCAATGGAGATGGACCTAAAAGAAGAGAAGAAAGAGCAAGCAATGATTCGAATGGAGGCTTACCGAGGTCGAGTTATGAAATCATATAACAAGCGAGTCCGAAGCCGAGATTTTCAAATAAGAGATCTGGTCATGAAGAAAGTTAATCCAGCTGGAGATGATGGAAAACTGGAAGCTCGGTGGGAAGGGCCTTATAAAATAACCCGGAAGGCTAGCTTGAGAGCTTTTTATCTGGAAGATGCTCAAGGACGTTCTCTCAATAGACCCTGGAATGTATTTCATTTAAAAAAGTATTATGCTTGACAAATGTAATGATTTGTTTGAAGATATAATGAAAGTTCTATTCTTCTCAGAAAGTGTGTGCATATGATTGTTATATCTAAATCCAGGAGGTACAAAGCCCTAGTTAATCTACAAGTCCCGGGACATGATCCTTGGCTCAAGGCTCCAGACCTTGGTTATTAATAAGACCAGGGCACTACACCTTGGCTCGGGGCACCACACCTCGACCATTCCCAAGTCTCGGGACATGATCTCCGGCCCAAAGCTCTGTACCTTGGTTATTAATAAGCCCAGGGCACTACACCCTGGCTCGGGACACCACACCTCGACCATTCCCAAGTCCCGAGACATGATCCCCAGCCCAAGGCTCCGTTATTCATAATCCCAGAGCACTACACCCTGGCTCGGAGCACCACATCTTGACCATTCTCAAGTCCCGAGACATGATCCCCGGCCCAAGGCTCCGTACCTTGGTTATTAATAAGCCCAGGGCACTATACCCTGGCTCGGGGAACTACACCTCGACCATTCCTAAGTCTCGGGACATGATCCCCGGCCCAAGGCTCCGTACCTTGGTTATTAATAAGCCCAGGGCACTATACCCCGGCTCGGGGCACCCCACCTCGACCATTTCCAAGTCCCAAGACAAAATCCTCGGCCCAGGGTTCCACACACTAGTTATTCAAACAATCCGAGCTCTGTACCCTGAATTATTGGGTCTACACCTTGAACGTTTATTAAAGTGCAAGGATGTTTATTCAAATTCAAGGTTCAACATCCCGGATACTTGTTAAAATTCCCGGTTAATTTACAACATTTAGAAAATTTTTGTGATTTGTTAGTCACGAGCAGTTCTATTATTTCAAGACCAGGTATTGAGGAATTATCAAGGCATTGATAAAAGAACAGAAAATGAAATGAATGAAATTTTATTAAAAAGCCCGAAGGCATGAATTACAAAGGAAAGAAAAGTGAGAAAGAGAAAAGAGTACAATCCTACTCTAAGTCTATTTGCCCAGACCCTGTTTGTTCTTCTTCGTCTTGGGAGTCTTCCTTCTCCTCTTCTCCATCCTTTGGTAGCGATGCAATGGCCCGTCTGAAGTCAGGAAAGTTCTCCTTATCCTCAGGCAAGAGCCCGGCCTCTTCAAATTGTTCCCGGGATTTGTCAAAACCGGTCTTGAAAAGGGGATAAGCCCGATCTTCTACGGCCGCTCTGAAATCTGGAGAGAGGAGCAAGGAGTTTTGCAATTGCTCCTTGTCTTTTTCTGCTTCAGCCAGGGCCTTCTCAGCGGTCTCTGCCCAGGACATTTGTCTTTCCATATCTTCAGACAGGGATTTACTCTTGGCTTCAAGGATAGCGTAGTGCCCCTGGAGAGTCTCTTCCCGAATGAGGCCTTCATTGATGTCATCTCGGGCCTTGCGGTAATTGAAGATCGCCGGAGTTGGGGAAGCACTGCGCTGAGGAGAGAGGAGATAAATTTTGAAAATTCGAATTTGCAGAAAGTGACAAATGAAGGGGGTGTTTGGTTTTATATAGGCAATGTGGGGTACGATCTCAACCGTTGATCAAAAGGCAGATCGGACGGTCGGGATGCATCTAGGAAATTGTGCAGGTATGTGAAAGAACGCGCACGAATATCGAAGCGTCAGACTAATCATATTCTCGGAATACGAAACGTTTTCGACCGTTGGAATTCTAGAGCATACGTCATCGTGACATCAGCCTGACTGCCCGATAATACTAAATGACAAAATATTTAAAGTCTGAGAGACATGAGGCCCAGACATCTTATCTACAACCCGAGAAATTGAAGCTCCCGGTATTTCGTCCCATCTCTGGGATATCTGAAGCCCCCGATGCTTTTATAAATTCTGAATTGATTATTTTTCTATTGAATCCCAAGAAGCACTGAGCGGGACATCGAGTAAGGCTCTAACCCGACTATTTAAGGGATGGGTGGTGATACCCCCATAAGAGCCCGGGTCATGGATGACCCAGGTATTAAATGGATAGCCCAAATTAGAGCCAATATGCTGGGTACTCTCCTCATTAGCCAGGCATTTATTCTCTTCCCGGGCAATCAAGAATTCGGGCTCTCGTGCAAGCTCCCAGATACTTTCTACCCAGGCTACCTCGAGAAGCACACCACACTCGAGTGTATCGGTATGGGCTATCTAATCTGTCATAATAGTATGGGTTTGGCGTGTTTTAGAAGTCATCAGAAGCAAAAGTATGGGCAGCCGACTTGCCATACTTATCAGGTGGGCACTGAAAACAAAGTAATCATGAGATTTCCTCCTATAAATAGCAGGTATATTTCTCATTTACTGATTCTGACATTCTGAATTCTCAAACATACACATATATTCTCACATATATCTCTTGTACCCTTCTTCTTCACCTGCTGACTTAAGCATCGGAGTGGATACGTCTGACACTTCTCCGGCGCCCATTCACGAGTTCCTTTACTTGTTTGCAGATTACAGTGGAAGCCATTATTCTTGCTCGAATTCCTTAACACCAAATTATCCTCATCATCCGGTGGATTGCCCACGTATCTCATACCCGATTCAGCCAGATAGCATCACCTATATTTCAAGGGAATGTAATTGCCTATAAATAATCAATAATTTTTTAGTTGTATATCCGTCTATATTGAAATTATATGCTTTGGAGCTTACTTCAAGGGAAAATTGGCAAAATTGTTATGTAAGTTGGTTTTTTTAAGCTTTTGATCGTGTAACTTGTCAAAATATGATTATTAGGACATAAACATGTTTTGCAAAGGCATTTGGTGTCATGTTAATACTTAGTGAAAATAATTAAAAATTAATAGAAAAATTACAATTTTTGTATTGTAAGTTTATATCTTGACATTTTTTAGCATTTGCATTGTCAAAATCGGGTATTTTCGTATCATTCTTTATTCTTTGCAATTTTATTTCTTTTTTTTTTTAGCAAAATTTGATGTGACAACGTACATGTGACTATTATGTCGATATCAAGCCAACGCTACACAAACGTCACGTTGAAAAATGACCAAAATTGATTTTTTTTTTTTTTTTAACAATGATTTATAGCATAAGAAAATTGAAATTTGGTAAAACAGAATAAGAGAAGCTTGCTCAAAAATATATATATGTTGTAGGCTCTAATTCAACCTTTAATTGTATTCTTGTGGTAGAATGATGTTGATTTTAATTTTTAAATCTTGGAAGTCTTCAGAATATGACCTGAACTGTCTTGGGGAACTTCAAAATCCTCAATTTATGCAAAAAATGAACAACAAACTTTAAAGAATATATTAGTTAAAAAAAATAATTAAATTGAATATTATTGATAAAACCATAAATTTTCAGTCACATCGAAACGATCACACCTTTCACAATAAAATTTATCACACACTGGAGTCACTTTCTTGGGACATTTTTTACATGACAAATACGACCATTCATAAGAAGACTCAAAACCTACAATTTTTGCGAAAACTCAAAAACTTCCGACCTAAAAATTATATGGAAAATGAAATGAAATTTAAAAATTATCATTAGAAAAAAAAATTTAATGAGTATATTTATGACATTTTCTTACCTGGTTATCTTCATAAATTTGTTCTATAGTTCGAATATTATTTTTCAAAAGCTCCTCTAAAATTGTGTTAGTTGACGCCAATGAAATGGTGCTGATTGTGTTTGGTTTATTGATTTCGATGACCAACCTAAATACATATCCAATTAGTTAATTTCCATAAAGATTTATGTTCTTGTTTTTTATTTAATATATAATAAATAAATGATTTGAAGTCAAATAAAAAAATCGAGAAATACCTTTTTCGAAATTCAGTAACTTGATGTAAATCTTCGTTGACTACCAAGTTTGTGATATGATATACATTTGATATCCTTATTTCACCCCTAAATCATTTTGCTCGACATATTTGAAGAATAACAATCACAGATTCCTCACCAAATTTTTTCGAATAGGCTGCGATTTTATCCACAAAATCTCCCCATAAAGTGCTTATTCCTGAATAAAATGGACATATGAGATTGTTAGTAAATAAATTATAAATAAGAAATTTATTTTATTAATATTTACTCGGCATCTTCTAAAACAATGTCAATAAGCTTTCGTGGGCGTCCATCGATTTTTTTTTATTTTGTGGGGAATCTATTGCCACCAATCGTCCAATGAAATCTTTTAAAAAAAAAATCAAAGTGTAAGAAAATAATTTTTAGTTCAAATGCACATGAAAATGAAATTATACATTCTCATGCCAAAAAAAGTTGTGTCATCCACTAAATCTGATGTAGTTGATAGTGCAGGAAAAGACATGAAGTCATACATCAAATTAGGAAATGTATCTTCGAAATTTTACAGATATTAGTGTTTGCAATAAAAATAATTTTGTATTTGTTCTTTGTGGTCTTTAACGTCATTCCATTTTCTGCAACAACCATATTTTTTATGGCAAAAATATGTCCTTCCCTGAGAATTTGTTTCAACCTTTGCATCACCTCATCTTTTTTTTATACTATCGTGTATGTGTGAACCCTGTAATATAGAAGAAACTTTTATTTAGCTAATACATAATAATTTAAATTGATGGTGAATGGGTGAATAAATGTTCGGGGGCGAATAGAGGAATAAATGTTCTTACTTCTCGATCCTGAAAGACATAAATGTGTTCTTTTGAAATACAGTACTTCGTAGCACCGAACCAATCTGAGTTTAAGCGACCATTGTGTCTTGGTAGAGTTCACCTCAGAGATGGAGCTGAAAAATGAAGGCATTTTTAAATTTGAGATTTGAGAATCGGGATATTGATTTTGACTGAATATGTAGTACTGACTTTGTGTGTTATTGGATCAAATATTTATAGCTCGTTCTTCATTTATTTTAGTCTCAGATAAGGCAGCCCAAAAGGCTGATATAACAACAGCTGTAAGCATTTAGTTATTTATTTGCCTAATCTATTTAAAAATGGGAAAGACAAATCATTTATTCATAAACATAATGGCTCAAGTTACAGTAATTTGAACAAAAATTAACAAATTAAAATATACAACTTGTATTTCTTTTTTTTTTTAACTAATCATTTTATCGAGAAGTTTCTATATTTGGCAAAAACTTTGTTTTTATATATTAATAGATTTTCTTGAGGATTGTTTGACACTCAATATTGTACGATATTTAACTAAGGATACAGACGTAGATTATATTATAGATAAATTTTATATTTCAAAATATTGCAGGGCTCAACATCATTGTACTACATTTTTTTGTTTATATATATATTACTATAAGTTCAAACAAATTTCAATTCTAATTCCTAGATTTTTCGCAACACGTTCACCAACTCGAACAACGCATAGAGGCATTGTAATAATATTTTTTAGGAAAAATTTCATTTTTGTTCCTGTAATTTTGTCACGTTGAAATTTTGATCCTCAATGTTATCAAAATTCAGTTTTATTCTTGCATTTTTAATTATTTTGCAATTTTAATCTTTTTTATCGGAAAATATTGAAGTGATATTACACACGTCACATCTGAAAAATAAGTAAAATTTAAAAAACAAAAACAAAAATAGATGATTAAAACTAAAATTTAACAAAACAAAAGAGGAAAAAAAAATCATTTTCATATTTTGTACCTTCATGATTATAGTGTTGATGGGTACACATCGGTGGTTAACTAGTTCTATTCATAATTATATTGTACTTATACTTGTTAATTGCTACTTATCGTCATAATTAATATAAAGAAAGTACTCAAATCATTTTCATGAACTTATTGTATTATTTATGACATTTTGGGATTAATCAAATGATTCGAGGTTGTCTTAATTACAATTATCTTTATATATAACTCATCTTCAATTTTGATGTGATGATTATTAATACTGGAGAAATAGGAAAATATATTTATATGGTGAATATTTGTATATGTGTAAAATTAAATCTATGTATTATATATGATGAAAGAAAGTCTTTCCTAGTTCAATAAAAATAATCGTTAATTTTTAACATCATATTAAATTTCTTTAGAACATAAGCAATATTATATTTTTTTTAATCATAAAACATTAATTTTTTTAATTAAAAAATAAAATATATTCAAAATAAATATTAAATTATGAAAATTTATGATATAAATATATAATAAATATTTTTTCAGACATATAACATATAAAAATGTAAGTAATATTTATTAATTATATTTTTTTAAAAAATTAAAATTTTCGAGTCGATCCGAGTTGACCCGAACCTAACCCAGTCCGATCATTTTTTTCGGGTCAGCTATCGGGTCCAACCCGATCTGACCCGAACCCGAACACCCAAAACTCAAACCTGATTTTTTTTCGAGTTGAACCGTGTCGAGTTGATAAATCATGTCTGATTTTTACACTCCTAACCAAACCAGAATGTAAGAAATAAATGCTCCACTACATTACGATTTAATTTTTAGATATTTACCATATTATATTGTTTTAAACCCAACTTATTTAATTTTTTCTAAAAGAAAACTTTAATTTTTTTTCTGAAAAATGTTTTTATTTTTAAAAAAAAAATTGTGTATCCAGCCGCACACTAAATTTATATCTCATTTTATAACGTATAATATCGGGAAATTTAACTTAACTCCCCAGCCGCCGTTTTTTTTTGTGTTCAGTCCCTGGGTNCCAAACCCAAACTCAAACATGATTTTTTTTCGAGTTGAACCGTGTCGAGTTCATGAATGCTCCACTACATTACGATTTAATTTTTAGATATTTGCCATATTATATTGTTTTAAACCCAACTTATTTAATTTTTTCTAAAAGAAAACTACAATTTTTTTCTAAAAAATTGCTTTTATTTTTTTAAAAAAAATTGTGTATCCAGCCGCACACTAAATTTATCTCATTTTATAACGTATAATATATATAGGTATAAAATGGAATTTTTTATATGATTCATAAACAACAAAAAATATCTAAAAATATAATTTATTATTCCATTACAATTCAATTCCATCATGATTGTGGTTCCATCAACCTGGAACCATATTGCATATGAATTCAATAATCATCCTCCAAATCTCAATATAAACTTGTGTGAGACGATCTCACGGATCGTATTTTGTGATACGGATCTCTTATTTGAGTCATCCATGAAAAAATATTACTTTTTATGTTAAGAGTATTACTTTTTATTGTGAATATTAGTAAGATTGACCCGTCTCACAGATAAAGATTCGTGAGACCGTCTCACAAGAGACCTACTCATAAATACAAATATAAATAATTAAAATATACAAGCAATTATCAAAGAAAAAACTAGGATGATTGTCATTATTAAGAAAGAAAATGACTGGAACTGCACCATTAAGTGCACTCTAACCATCATTAGGTCTACTTAATCATGTGATTTATCATCGTTGCAAAACAACATCATCCTTCATTCAAACAAACAAAAAAAAACCCAAAACTCTTGGATTTGAGGTCCATTTACACATACAAGACTGTTTGATGAACTCCAAAAACATACCAAACATTATGCTACAATCTCGACTCGATTCATCTGCGAATTCCTACATTCGAATCCGAGTCTTGATCGGACTAATAAACAACACATCTAAAAATCGATGAAAACGGCATTAGTTTTATTAGATCCTAAGAAACAGGTGTCATGAAGTACCATAAACATAGTCTCGCTCCATACTTTCCAACCCTTCTTCCTCCTCCAACATCATCTCCTTGTCGCGGCAATCGCTGCTGCAAAATGCTTTCTCACCCCTGAAACAATTTAGTCGTTCTTAATTCGAAGAGGCCTACATGAATCAGGGATTAAAAAAAAAACAAGGGCATAGAGAGGGAGATTGATCTCCTTAGCATCGATTGAAATTCTTTGCAATTTCGATGAAGAACTTACTTATATTCGAAAATCCAAAGAGTGTGTGTGTTCCCTATGATTGTCGACTTTTGTTTCAACCATAAAGTTGTTATATTTGATCGTCCCCTTAGATCAAAATGTATTAACAACAAGAACATAATCGCCAACATAAATGAATGGAATCGATTACCAACATGAGATACTCCTTTGATCTTTGAAGCTTGAGATGGGATTGGCAAAAACAATTATTGACTACACAATGCCAAGAGATACATGATTCATGAATGAAATAAACGAAAAGTGTACAAAAAAGCACATAATGTGAGCAAACCTGTACATGTAAATATCTTTCCCTTGCCCAAGATTCCTCTTGCAATTGTAGCAAAAACTGAGGAAACTCTCAGAGGGGTAACTCATGGATCGATTCGAAGAAAACCCGTTGACAACTCCATTGCAACTCTCAACAATGCAATCATCAAATATATGGGTTGTTTTCGGATTCGGACCGTGAGATATCACACACGTGTAGTCCTCTGAAAGCTCCATCTCAGAAGCAGATAGGCTACCATAAGCGCCGGAATTCAAAGAAGTGAAAGGGAACTTCTTAATGGAAGACGAGGAAATCCGTGGTGAAAATGAACCTACATGAGAATTCCGAGTCTTGATCCCAAAATCTCCCGGAAATATTGGTGAATCGGCAGGGGAGAGAACAGGGGGAAGAGGGGGAGGGACTTGGATCTTCAACTGGGAACCGATGAAAACCATCTGGATATCAAGTTTCGACACGTTCGGGTCGGGTTTCTCGTCAATCAGAACATCAATAAGGCCAAGACCAACCTTCCCTGAATCCAATTTCTCCCAAAGATTCTTAGTTTCCGGTTTAGGAGTTTTGGGAGTGTTTGCTTTCAGAGCCGAAAAGGACTTGCTGTCAAGAATTGAAGTTGGACTGCTCATTATGGATTCAGTTTCAGAGGAACCCTTGGACACAAAATCGGTGAACAGCTTAGGTGAACTGAATATCGAGGAAATCCGATGTCGGTAATTGTTCTTAGGAGATTGCAAAGGTTCATAATCCGCCATTGCAGCTTGTTCTTAAATAGTTCCCAAGATTGATTCTTAATAATCTGAACATATATGCATAGAGAAGTAAAAGCTAAAGATCTTGATTTAGAGATGAGGAGAATACACACCTGAGATTGTTCAGAAGTATACGGAAATCCAGCCGGCCAATTTTCGCAGCGAAAACAAAGGCAGAAACGCCAAGAAAAACTCTGTTTTGGGTACAAAAATCACGGGTTCAATCAACACAATCAAAAACTCAAAATTTAGAAACTCCATTCCATAATCAAACTACAAAAGACTAAATTTTTCACAATACCCATCGTTTATAGCACCCCAAATCCACTCCACAGAGCTGTCTCGGAACACATTCAGAAGCCAAGAAAAGGGTCTTAAAAAAAAAGGGAAATTTTCAGTCCTTTATCCGATTTTTTCGCAATTATTCTCTAATTACCCCGAGCAAGAATCCCTTTGCATTTGAGAATCGACAGACAAACCCACCCCAATAGTCATCACCAGTACCAGACATTAATACACACAAACAAAAATGATTTCATAAAGCTGTCTATTTTTTTTTCCTAATATTTTTTTCATTTTTGCCTACCTCCTCTCTGTCTTGTTTGTTTCCTAACCACGATTATTATTATTTCAGCTAAAATGGTTTTTTTTCATCATCATAATGATTCAATGTATACATGTAGAAAAGACGAGACCCATTACACCAAAAATGCCTGAAGAGAGAAGAAAAGCTGAAATAAAAATTCATTTAAAAAAGAAGAATAAAAATTCAAGAAAATCACTCGCCCTTTTTGCAAGTGGATGTCCTTTTTCCTTCACCCACAGAAAAAATCTTGTTTTTTTTTCTCTTAAATCCCTTTTTTCCTACACTTCCATGTCTGTAAATTTAATTTCTTGCCCACGGGAATAATTGGAAAAAGAAAAAGGTGTACGATTTCCCAACGTGCCTGTGCATAGAAATCAGTGGTTTCAAAGAATCCACATCTCTTTACTCCACAAATGGCAGTTTCTGTGCAGAAAGATAACTACAGTCAGTCTCTCTCCCTGTTCCGTTCCCCTTAATTACTGCTGAATTTTCCGATATTTATTTCTCTCTCACACGCACATTTCCCACTTTGAGTGAGTGTAAATGTGTGAGATGGGTCATGGATGTAGGAATATAAGCAACCAAACCCACACACACAAAACAAGTGGGTAGAATCCTAGGCTAGGCTGACTAAGCTTTGACTCTCCACACAAACAGAGCTTAATTTCTTTTTATATATTTTTTTCCCCTCAAAAATATAAAACCTATGGCAACCATTTCTAAATTTCATTGCTTCGACATCGAGTGGTGGTGCTCGGAATAGATTCAAAACCTATCCTAACAATTTTTAACGTCGAGTCTAATTTTTTAAAAAAATTCTTAAACTATAAAGTGTATTTATATATTTTTTTAGATTCGAAATAATTTTTTTGACTTAGATCACTGTCTTAGAGACATTATGAAAACTAAATAATACGCCGTAGTCAAAATATATATTATAATTGGATAATAAGATCAAATATGTATAAAATGATTTTTTAGATTCGTAACAATTTTTTCAATTAAATCACTGTCTCAAAGACAATATAAAAAACTAAATAATGCGCAATAGTCAAAATATATATTATAATTAGATAATAAGATCAAATATATATAAAATGATAACTAAAAAATAATATATATTAGACTTTTAGAGCTAAAAATGCTAATCATATTATTCAATAATTGGTTTATTAATTGATAGGATAATCAATTCATTCAATATTTTTCTTGTGGCATGGCTGATTGGAGAGAGTTTTTATGAACTTTAACTTTGAAAAAACTTTGTTTTGTATTTATTAATGTAACCAGAAGACCGAAAATAACATATAAGAACCTATAAGAAATGTTAGCAGTTGAGATATTTTTATCTATTTTTTTCAATTAATTCAATACAAAACCCTATGAATAAGAGAATATGTTTTTATATTGGTCAAATTGCACTTCTATGTAATAAATTTATGGAACAAAAAATGTTTTTTAATAGACCCTGAGAAAAATAAATTTATAATGGGAAAAAAATTATCAAGCAACCTAGAAATAATAAATTATATATATAAATTTATCTATAAAAAAAAAATTATACTATAAACAGGAAAAATAAATTTTCGTCGTGATAGGAAGGAAAAAATATCCAAGAATAATACATTTATATTATGTTAATTTTCAATACTATATAACAAGTTTTATTAAAAAAATTATCGGTTTCGAAAAGAAATAGACCCACTCGAGCTAGACTAACGTCTTGGCATATTATGTAACAACATTTGAATAATATTTATTATTTTTATGACAATTTAATTTATAATTTTCTTTCGATTCATATTGGGTAAACTCTCAGAATAACGCAATAACCTGAAAATTATTTTAGTAAAGTGAATCACACCGAACGAACTTAGTATGACAGAGTCACCTGAAAAAGTGTTGGTAAATGAAATCGAACTTCTGAACATATATCAAAAGTTCAATTACTTCACTGGCATATTATTAGAACAATTTTGTTGCAATGAAATGTATTGATACATTTATTTAAATTTATGGTATTATAATTATTAATTAAAAAAACTCTCAATTATTATTATTTTAATTAAAAATGCTCTTTTTTATGAAAAAGATTTAAAAAGTGATTTGATAAAAAATGATTTCTTAAATGAATGGGGTCCACAAAATTGCCAAAACTAGGGTTCACGGACTGCTCAGTTACATCATTAGCAGTAGGTTCCTCGATTGACGTAGAATCCTAGGCCTACTTTTGTGGGCCCCATTAACTAAGAGTTTAACTTGGGCAACTGATTTGCACTCTAGCCCCCTAACTTTTAAATGTTGTATATTTCCCCCAAAAATATATGTTTCTCTAATTTATCGACCTGAAATGATTATTTATTTCCAAATCATCGATTTTTTTAAGAATTCATTGTAAGCGAGACGACATTATTTTCTTCACATAAAGTGTGATGAAAAAATATAAGAATCGTGGGAAAACGAGCAAGTAGGAAGAAATATTGATTTTAAAAAGTAGAAAAAAGAGACATTGATGATTTCATACTAAATATTAAATAATGTGTTAAAAAAAATAGATGAAATAACTGAACAAGCAATGTATCAACTTGCTGACTTACATATATGTAAGTCTATTCTGAGACGATCTCGTATATCTATATTCGTCATATGTGTTGATTTATTCTATATCTGAAGTGATAATTAAGACAAAAACTTGTGTGAGACAGTCTCACAGGTCGTATTTTGTGATACATATATCTTATTTGGGTCATCCATGAAAAAATATTAATTTTTATGCTAAGAGTATTACTTTTTATTTAGAATATCGGTAGGATTGACCTGTCTCACAGATAAAAATTCGTGAGACCGTATCACAAGATACCTACTCGATAATTAATATTTTTGATATAAAAAATAATATTATTTATGAATTGGTTCGATTTAGATATATATCTCATAAAATTGATCTGTGAAATAAATTTTTTTTGTGTGAAATAATCTTAAAATAGTTTTGTACTTGCAAAAATCGAAAATGCGATGACAATTCTAATATTAATCGTCTCTTTATATCAAGAAGCTATAGATGATAGGAAATGCATAATTACATAAATTAAATTCTTTCGGTTAATTTTTCAAATCTGTTTAAAAAAAAGACCATTTTAAAATAAGGGAAAGTTGTGAAAAATCCCCCATCAAAATATTTCTTTGGGTTCACTCCCTACCCACAAAATTGTTGTACTATGTCATGTAGAAATGTAGTACACTTCATGTGAAAATGTGGTACTAAAAAAGTACCCAGGGACTGAACACAAAAAAAATCGACGGCTGAAAACTGAAAGCCAATTTCCCTTTAAAATAAATTATATATATCACGAAATCCATAATTCTTCCTTGAAAAATAAAACAAATCTTGGAGTAGTGGAGTACTATTTAA
Source organism: Primulina huaijiensis (assembly GCF_012295235.1). Taxonomy (NCBI): domain Eukaryota; kingdom Viridiplantae; phylum Streptophyta; class Magnoliopsida; order Lamiales; family Gesneriaceae; genus Primulina; species Primulina huaijiensis. The sequence continues at coordinate 938,727 of NC_133321.1, forward strand.
ATTGATATTGCACTATGCGAAAACTTTTGTTTATGTTATTTACATAGGTAATGTCTTTATTCACTCGGCATATGACAAGTGTGCTGAGTGAATAAATCATGACTACTTATTCAACCATGTTTTATGGATGAATGACTATGATTTATCGCTCAACACACGTAACAAATATTGAATAGATACGAACAATATCCATATGAATAACATCTACTAGCCATGCACAAATACCTTAATTTTTGCAACGATAAAAAAGTAAATATTCTCATCAAAGGTAGTGTGTTTTTTGTAAAAGTAAATGGGTTTGTTTGGTTCAAGTCACATACTTGATATGCATCCTCTTTCACAATCATTCTCTCACTTTTGGAGACCAATCGTAATGGGAAATTATTTTTTTCAAATTTTTAAATTTGTAGAGTAAAGCATAGTTTGGTGCACATGATAGGATAAACGTGTGATACATAATATAAGGATAAGTTTAAGATATATAAGATGTAGGATATTATATTTAATGTTTGGTATGATTTTAATAAGAGTGATTAAATTTATATATTAGATTGTAACGACAAAATTAACCTTATCATAATAAATTTTATAATTTCAAAGTTGTTGCTTGAGTTCATATTTCTTATCTGTTCATGCGTCGACAGTGCTTGCATGATTTATTTATTTTTACATAATTTTATATATTATATAATATGATAATTGAGCCCTTGATTTTGTTAGTCAAGTCAAATATCAATTTTTAAGGTTAATCGAGTGATACTAATAATTTTATTGAGATTTAAAAAATCATTTATATAATTATCTCGAGTTCATATATATAATTATCATATTATATAATATATAAAAATATTTATTTGATGGGACGGTAAAATGAGAGAACGATAGGGTTTTAGATTTTTATATATCGATGACAATTAAATCATTTGTGGTGTTTTTTATTATTAAATTAAAATTATCACATGTCATAAAAGTGATACATTATCCTTGTATAAAACTATTTATCACGGGCCCATGATATTATCAATATCATGGGCTTTCAAAAAAGATACCAAACGTGGGATAAAGAGGATTATTTATCAATCCATCTCTTATCCCATGTACCAAACTATACCTAACTATCTAAAAAAATAGTATATAATTCTATAAAATTTAATGTTCTATTTAAGTTAAAAGAGTAACACACCAAACTAGAGTTTGAATGAAATAAAATCTCTAATTTATATCAATATATATTGTTGTGTGCAATAATTGTCTCTACTTGATAGATCGATCGAACCGTGGTGCGTGAGCTGCTGTGCGGTTTAAAAGATTTAAGTTGTACCATTACCATCAGCTATAGCTTTTGGTAAAACGGCAAGCGCTCGGTCCTACAATTGGTATTAGAGCCAAGGTCACGAGTTCGATTCTCATTGATTGCAAGGAGTGCAATTATTGGGAGAGAGATTGTTGGGTGCAATAATTGTCCCTGTTTGGTAGAGCGATCGAACCGTGGTACTTGAGCTGCTGTGGGGTTTAAAAGATTTGAGTTGCACTATTACCACCAGCTATAGCTCTTGGTAAAGCGACAAGCGCTCGATCCTACATATATGATCAAAAGTTTGTCGTTTATCGCATGTTATAGCTAGCTTTTTATCATTATTTTTTAGTTCCTATATTCTAATATTGTTCTATCTTTCATATATCATATTTGTAGATATAGAGAGAAAAAATTTGTGTTCTTTTCATTACATGTTTTAGTACAAACTTTTCATTTAAAATAGTATTACCTTATAAAACTAACAAGAAATTATACATAAAATTCACCTTTCAAAAACAATATGTATAAAAAATATTTTGATCAGTGTGTATTATTGAATAGTTATTAATTAAAAATGAAAGACGCTCAAGTATGCGTGGAATGGTCCAAAATACAAATAATGATTTTTATTTAAACATCATAATCATCTCCTTAAGGATAATTAATCTGGGCCCGACTGCGTGGCTACTAAGGGGTGTTTGGAACCGGTTTAATTTCGAGGATTTTAAGATTTTAATCTAACGAGAAAATTGAAAATATAATGATAGAGGTATAACTATCACTGTTTTATTGTATTTCGGTTCTTCGAATCTTTTTAAGCCAAGACACCGTTTGATCTGAATGATATAATACATTCAAATATTAACACAAATTTTACGAATGATTAGAGTCATACATGATTTGTTATTCATATATATTGATTCATTGTTCTTATTGTATACATAACTCATTATCTCATTCATATTATCTCATTCTATGAAGCATATTGTGCTTAAGAATATATTTGGATGAAAGAATTTCATATCAAAGGATTTTGAATCCAATATTTAAGTTCGTCTAAAATTTATTAGAAAATGGGTAATCTTAGAACCCATGGATTTGAAATCTGATCTATATCTACATTTTAACTTTTGATTAAAAAATTTAATGGATTTGAAAATTTAATGAAATAAAGTTACTGGTGTTAAAGTTGCCCAGCGAGTTAACTTGTGGCTTGTGCTTTATTGATTCTAATGTAAAAAAATAATAATTATATTTTAATAATATTTTATGATTTTATCCAATTATGACAGTTTCTTTATATGTATACTCATGCAAGTTGCATAGACAAAGTCATTGAATATATAATAAATATCATGATGTCTCTTTCTCAACGTAAGATCATGAAATTCATTAGCAAATGTACCATATATTCTAAACAGTTCCTAATAGAATCAGCCACCTAAAATAAGAATAAAGTCCACTTGAGCTTGAGACTAGCATCTGTGATATAAACGTTATGTTTCATTTGTAAGGACATAGAGATTTCCATTCATACAGATGAGTGATCATATGATGATGCACTAAACAACCCTCCATCGGACTGTCCAAGTGGTTATCACTTATCGAGTGAAATAGTTTGCGGTTATGATCGTACACCATTTTTCCTCTGACTCGGGACAACGTAGAGGCTCTACGTACTAGCATGCACTTTGATCTGTTACCGACTCCATTGAGGGTCATGAAGTGGTGAGGTTATGTGTAGTTTCGAAATACATAGGAGTCAATTAATTGTAATCTGGGATTCACCATTTGCCCATGGGTAAAGATATCCTATGTGATTTGATGAGTTAATTGTTGAAGAAATCTCTTCTCAGAGTAAGACATGTACATTTTGGAAAGGTTTTTCATCAGTTGCACATACCATGTCACTATTATTACTCAAAGATATATCACATCGTTATCGAATTCATATGCAACTCTCGATACACTAATGGTTGCAGACTTGACAGGATACATGAGTTGAAGGGACCGTGTTGTACGCTAACCATAACTTAAGGTTATGCACTATCAACGATACCTAGGGGATCATGAGTCGATGCTAGTAGACGCTCTTACCAATGTCTCATGGGTGCAATAAGAAATGAGTACTGACATTCTTAATCAAGGTGTTGATGAAAAGAATGAGGCTAATTAGGTTAAGTCCGAATAAGAATAAATATTATTCTGAATCACATGGAGATGTGAACTCACAGCTAGCTATATCCCTGAACCATTGAGGGTCACACAATTATTTGATTATGTGTTTCCGTTGAGATAGTCAAAATTCAAGTAGTTGAATTTGACAACTGTAATTTGATGGAGATCAAACAAAATGCTTATAAAAGTGTTTATAAATTGATTCCATAAGATGAAACAAATAGAAGTTAACTTAACTGCTAATTGAGGAAGGAGAGTGAAACTGTTTGTTTTGGTAAATGAATTCACAAAACTTGAATCTGCCAAATATGGTAAGTAAAAATTTTGATCAATTATTTATTTAGTGAATTTGAGATTTAATAATTAAATATAGTACTAGTAGTAGTGACTACTAATATGTACAAAATTCTCATAAAATATTCTAGAAGGATCTAGAATGGATTGACTAATAAGTTAATTAAGGAAATTAAATACACGTTATTTAATTTTAATTAATATGTCCATACATACATACATACATATATATATATATATATATATATATTTCCATATATACAAATATCTTTATCTGATATATAAAATGTATTATCAAGAGTTGATTTAATACATTATATTAGCACATGGGATTTAATAATAATGAAAATAAAGAATCCTAATTTAAAAGGGATTTCTGACCTCATCAGAAATCTACCTCTATAAATATGACGTGAGAGACATATGGAGAAAGAACACAACTTTTGCAAACTAGGGTTTTTGCACTCAAAATTTGGTATACTCTCCTTTCCTCTCCTCTTACCATATTTGGCCACCACAATTTCTTGGAATTAAATTTTCGTCCATCCACTTCCTTGTGTCATTGACTCATTACCCCGCCGCTGCTGCATTGATCTTTAAATTTTTTAAATTCGGACAACATAGTCTCAACACAAAATTGTTTCTGATTACTACTGCAATCCAAACAAGGGACACAACTTCTGATCGTGGACTTAATTAGGCACTCAAGAGGAAGAAGATATGTTCAAATGAATTACAAGAAAGATTATCTACGCTTAAAATTCGGAATAGTTTGGAGCCACCGTTTTATACACAAAGTTAACAATCTAAACATCTTATGGATGTTTATTTCATACGACGTCCAAGGGCGTTTCGAACTTCGAAACAAATTTAAAACTTCCGTTGCGCCTTGGGCGTGAGAAAACAGTACTTCAACAGTGTTATCAGAGCCAAGATTTTTCAAACGTATGAATCTCGGAACTGTTCCGCGCAGCGCCGCGTAGGGCAGGCAGCGTACTGCGTGCCCAATTTTTTTTTTTTTTTTGTAAAAAAAAAATTAAGGGGGATGTTGTCCGAACAGTTCAGACAACGGCTGCACGCGTTGCCTGAACTGTTCGAGCAATACGACAGGGCTCGTGCCATCTCGAGCAGCCCTGCTCGACAGGGACTCTTTCGAGAAGTCCCTGGGGCGTTTTTCAAATTATCAAAATTTTTGGGTCAAAATTGACATTTTATAAAAATTGTTAAAATTAACCCAAAAAATTTAATTTTGTTAAAACGGTGGAATTTTCCCTCGAAATAAACAATTAGAATTATATTTTATTATTTATGGTAAAATATGTTTGCAAGAAATTTAAATATTTGAAGTTAAATAAAAGTGTTTGTTTAACTTAATAATTATGGTGGTTAGCAATTGTTAAGAAATTATTATTACCTTAAAGTTTTGGTGATTGACAAAATCAAAACAGCAACTAACTGTTTCAGGAAACAGCTGCAATCTTCTTCGTATAACAGGAACCTTTTCAAACGTCTAGATCTCAACCGCTTGAACTTTCAGCCGGGTGTTGCAGCTTGAAGAAGTTTCAACCTGAAACGACCTACACTTTTTACTTTAAAATTCTACTAATTTTTTTTATAAGCATGGTTTTCGAAAATTTCAAATTTAAAATAACGTAACATTCTCATAAATCAAAATAAATTTAACATATGAAATTTCAAGTGCCTAAAAATCCCTAAATCGTCAATTAACCAAAAATCCCGCGTCGACCTTTAACAAGATTAATTAACATCAAAATAGAGCATACAAGAATATTTCCAATAAATCAATAACAAAGATCTTTTAAATCCATTAACAATCAAGCTAATGCGAAAATAAATGTACATCGGGAGTGTACTGTCTACCTTGATCCACTCAAGCGTCAGCCCCTTCCTCAATATCATCGCCTGCAACATTCAACCCTAGTGAGTCTAATGACTCAACACGTTTTAAACATGAGTAGCAAATAATACATATACAAGCACATGCATTAAAACATACTTTTATTTAAAATAACCTTTTATCATAACTAGATCATAAATCGTAAAATCATAGAATCGTAAAGCTGTCAGTCATTTATGATTTTGGGTGAAGTTTGATCATTGAGAGTGACTAGTCTTTTATCTTTTGGTCGACTGATCAGTCTTAGTTCACCATTGCGCATGGAGACGGGCACTAAGCACTGACGTAAAAAATAATGAAAATACAATCGTTGGGCTCCCTCTGGAGCCTTGTCCCGTAAACGGGCTCCATCTGGGACTTTTTCCATCATGATATTTCCAAAAATCACATATCATCTTTGTCACAGTCAATTCACATCCTTCAAAACATTTTTCCTTTCCTTTTTATTTCATAAAATATCACGACTTTCCAAAAATAACATTTTTACACTAAAAATTGTACAGCTTGATCATAAATCATAAAATATCATATTTTCATCAAAATCATCATAATATATCTTTTAACATAATTATTTAAGCTTAAATTTAATTTTCAATATTTTTATTTAGCTTAGCGTTTAATTCTCGAATTATTTCTAATTTAATATATTCTTCTCAAATTTTAAACTTAAACTTTTTATATCTAAAATACCCCCATGAGCCACGAGTCACCCTCGTGGACCTCTAGTTCGAGCCCCTTTTTCTTTTTAAGCCAAAACTGAACCCTAAGCTACCCCATCGAGCCACCTTTCGTTAATCTTGAACCATGGCCGAGCCACCTCGAGCCATCCCATGAACAGACCTCCAAAGGACCCTACCGACCCCCTCTGGACCACGCATGTGCCCCCAGCCACGCATGACGCTCTTGTGCACAAGATACAAGAGCCACGCGTTTTCCTTTATGTTTGCTCGAGCCACCATTGAGCCAGCCTGCACCATCCCCTGACCCTTATGCAGCACCTGATCACAATTCGTGATCCATGCGCATGGGAAGAGTCCATGCGATCATGGACTCTTCCGTTCTTGACTGACCACGGGCTAGGACCCTACCAACCCTTGAACGATGACTCACACGACCCCTGGCCGAGCCGCATGGTGCCAAGCCAGTTGGACAAGCCATCTTCCCTTCGGCTATGCTAGAAACCCTAGGACTCTCTTCCTCGACCAAGCTCGACTTCCAGCCGTCGTTCCCTACCTTAAATCGTCCATTTTATATCCATAAAACATCCTAGGTTGACAGCGTAATCGTTGGAAATCATAACACGCTCGTATACACATAAAAACTTTAGAAATAATCGTCAAAACGTTAAGAAATTTAAACACCAATGTTTTTCATGCAAAATAAACAAAACAAGCATATTATAAATTGAATGATGCGTCGAGGGAGTTTAGAAGCGTGCTTTTGTGTTTTAGAACGCTCGAAAATACGATCGTCGGCGTGGGGTGTGAGGAAGAGCGAACGGGCGACGAAAACTCCTTGTTTTTCCTCCTCCATATTTTCGAAAATATGTGGTGATGTGTGTGTAGTGGTGACCACTAACATGCACGAATTCTCATAAATGTTCTAGAGGATTCTAGAATTAAATTGACCAAGGAGTTAATTTTATAAATTAAATAATAGTTATTTAATTTAAAATATGTGTGTATATATATGACATTAATATAATGTATTATTAAAAGTTAATAAATACATTATATACTAATTATATAAGAGTTTTAAAATAATGAAATATGTAGAGTCTTAGTACCACAAAGATTCATAGTCCTTGTGGGAGAGAGACACCTAATTGGATTAAGAGTCTCATTCTATATAATAAATCAATACCAAAATATCAAACAGGAAATATTTTTACCAAAATATCAAATGATTTTTAAATTTTTATGCATCACTACTATTATTATTAAATTATTTCACATGATTTATTATTATTCTTTTAATAATATTATTATAAAATAATAGCATTTATAAAAAATGTTAAAAAATAAAAATAAAAACCCGTCCCCTTGAAATATATAGCTGGGGGCGGGGTTTGAAACCCCATTATATTATTATATTTTTTAAAAAAATATTTGATATTTTAGTAAGAAAAATTAGTTTGTATTATTTAAATAAAAAATCCTGCAATTTGGAGCGCTATAAACGAATATTACTTTATAAATCTGACGAAAATTGAATTATAAATATCGAGTTCAAGACTCAATTATAATAAACTACTCATTTAATTAAAAAAAATTGAATTATAAATAAATAAACACCATCCGTATGATTTAAACACGATTATACAATAATCATATTTCAACTATAACTGTATATAAAAATAGCCTACAATTATGGAATTTCCTAATATTCCTCAAACCTATTTGTCCCCAAAAAATAAAAATCTCATTTGCAACAATTTTTTTTTTTTATATTTTAAAATCTATAAATATTTACACTTCCCAATATGATCATTGCATTTAATTCATTTTTATTACTCAAAATTTATTATTTCATTCCAATAATCCCAAAAATTATTATTTAATAAATATCTTATATCGATACTTCCCAACATAATCACCGATTCTCAAAAAAATCTATCACTATACAATATTCGAACAAAAATATATTATATTTTGAAAAATCTTACTTTAATTTTTATCAATCAAATATTAGTTCAAACACAACCTAATACTATTGGCAAAAACATATGTGACACGGTCTCACGGATCGTATTTTGTGAGACGGATCTCTTATTTTGATCATCTATGAAAAATTATTACTTTTTATACTAAGAATATTACTTTTTATTGTGAATATCGGTAGGGTCGACCCGTCTCACAGATAAAGATTCGTGAGACTGTCTCACAAGAGACCTACTCAATACTATTTGTTTTTTTTTTTATTTATAAATATCTTAAATGATGAAATAAATCATTCTCTGGTTGGTCCTCAAGTAAATCCAGATGCAATTACAGTTTACTCCAACCTAGAGCGAGTTTTTTAGTAGCTCGTTTGAGAGACGGATCAATATTATTTTTATTTAAAATAATAATACGTAATAAAATTGAGATGATTTGTCGATTTTATAATATAAGTATTTTATTTGATTAAAAAAACCCAAATAAAATACCTATATTATAAAATATATTTTTAATAAAAAAAAACCCAAATAAAATACCTATATTATCCAATTTTATAGATAGTCCATTAGATTATGTCGCTAAAATTAAGGAAAAAGCATATTAAGTCAGAAACCAAACAAAGAAACATAACTAATTTGATATCGAGAGTGTGAAGCGCCGCACTCAAAAACCCTTGAGCGCTCAATCCCGGCAGCGCCACCTCTCCACCACCGTGAATTCCGCTGGACTCGCTAACCCTCCTCCGCGAGTACACAATCCGCAATTCTCTCGACAGAATCGTCCGCGTCAACGATGAATTTCGCTTCGGCTCGGACTACTCCTTCCCCGTCACGATCGAGACCGCATACCGCTCCAAGCACGTGCAATCAACCCGCCGCTACACTCTTGAAACCCTAATTCACTTCATGACCAATCACGACCTGAATCACACCGATTACTTGAAGCACTCGCGATCTCTCCGCATCCCCGCCGTCACTCTCCCTGATCGCAAAACGGTTATTGATTATCTTACTGGAAAAATCCAATCTTCCGATTCGATTGTCCCCCTTGATTTCCCTAACATTCCTCAAATCCCATCCTTGAACAATGTGGAGCGTAATCTGCAGTATTATTCAAACGACTTGGCGATTCAGGGGGATTTAACGAGCGAGAAGAGCTTGATTGTGTTGATTAGAGCGAAGGAGAGATCAATTAAGGATAGGGAGGCAATGCTGGTATTTAAAACTCGAGATTTTTATATTGTCCTGGCTTCTGCTATGAAACGAGACGAGGAGAAGCAATGTATAGAGTAATAGAGGCGTTGCAGAGGAAAGATAACAGAGTTGCTAAGAATAGAATTGAGAGTAGGGTGTTTGAACTGGGGGAGGACGCTACGAAGATGCGCAAGATTGGGAAGGCGTGCCGATTATTTTGGTCCCAATCGCATTTTCGACCCTGATTACGATTTATTATGTTAAGGACTTCTTGGAGGATGGGGTGTTTATTCCCTCGGATGATAAGGTTAAGCAGAGGAAAGGGGGGAAGCCCGAGTGCGTGACAGTGCAGAAGAAGTTTAGTAGGGATCGGGTGGTAACAGCTTATGAGGTGAGAGATAAGCCATCTGCACTGAAAAGCGATGATTGGGATCGTGTGGTCGCAGTGTTTGTGCTTGGAAAGGAGTGGCAGTCCAAGGACTGACCATTTAAGGACCATGTTGAGATCTTTAGCAAGAGTAAGTTTTATGTCGTAGATAATAAATTTTCGCGCTTGAATTGGTTAAATTTGAATTTGATGCCAAATGACACATGTTAGCTGCTTTATGCGGTATCAGTATATTTTCTCTCTTGAATTGGTTAAATTTGAATTTGATGCCAAATACCACTTGTTAGCTGATTTCCGAGCTTTATGCATTTGTATTTATGTTGGAGTGATGGTTAATTTGCTGTCAATGTATGGGATTATTGAGTATCTAGTCGCACATCAAAATTATAATATTGATGTAATATTTGCAATTGCAAATGAACTCGAGCCCAAATTCTATTTAAATCTGCATCATTGCCACATATAGCGCAATTGCTTGGTATCTGTAGTTTAAATCAGGATGCTGGAAGCTTTTTAAACAAGTTTCAGAAATGTTTCTTGGTGTTGTATTTTCTCTTGGTGAGAAAATTAAATGCCTAGTTGGAATAGTCAATGTTGCCATATGCTGAAGCTCTCTTTTCAAGATGAAACATGAACGTGGAATAGAGCAGGAATTATAATTTGGTGTCTTTTTAACTGATGCTATCATCTCTCAAGAATTAGGACTAAAGTCATGTTTTCCTTGTGAACAATGTTGTCACCTTTTTGCTGGGGAATACAACATTTTTTAATTTATAATTTTATGCATTTTTGTCATTGCTTATACATCTGATAAATGCCAGGAATATGGCATTGGCATGACAAACTGCAATCTGTTCTTGGCTTGATATAATGTTTGATATTCACTGACCCTCTGAAAGTGAATGCAATAACAATTGGAGTTGCTTGTATTGCAATTGTTGGGTTTTACATTCGCTTTGAGGATGATAGCATAGAATCAGCAAACTCTGTCAAGCAGTGGAATGTGAAGATCATATCGATCAGTATTAGGAGTGTAACGAACCGAATTGAGCCGAATATGACGAAGATTTGAAGCCTAGAATTCAGCTCGAATTAGTTCCATTCGAGTTCAAGCTCGAGTTCGATTCGAAGTTCGAAAATTTTAAAAAATTTAGCTCGAATTCGGTTCGAATTAATGTTCGAGTTCGGTTCGAAAGATTCGAACATATTCGCGAACTATTCGAGCAATTGCTCGAAAATAAGTACTCGAAATGTATTTATTTGATATATAATTATATTATATTAATAAAATATTAAGGCTCGCAAGCAGCTCGCGAACTATCGAAAAAAATAATTTCGGCTCGAGTTCGAGTAAAAAAAAAAGATCGAACTTGTTCAAATTCGATAAGCTCGAATACGAATCAAATATTTTTCGAGTCGGCTCGAAAAACTCCCGAATCGGCTCGATTACTTTATTGTCAGTATTCTTGTATTTGGAACATGTTCCAATACTCCAACTATTAGTTGCTCCCACATGCATTTTTATTTCTTGTGGGCCTGTGGCTGAGTTTCTATTACATGATGTTGGTTCTACTGTGAGTATTACTTTATGACCAGATTAGCAAAAACTAGCGACACCAGGATAGAGCTGCGGCACTTGAGGTGTGGAACAAACTTGAAGAATTTATGCAATCTCGATCTCGTTAGGTTAAGCCAAAAGCTTCTTATGGTTTATAATTTCTCTGCATTTTTTCTTTCCGGTTTTGTAAATCTGCACATGATCAAGATATGACTTCATGTTCTAGCATGACACGTTTGTGTTGTATTTATGCTCAGGCCTCAGTTCCCATTTGTTTTTCTCAAAGAAAACATTAGCTTATCTTTTCATTTGCTTTCCTGTTTACTTGCAGTTGTCCAAGGCGAAACCCAAAGCTGAGAGACTGCTGTGGCCTGCTGAATGCTGGTAATCTGCCGTCTATTGGTTTGGAGAAGCTTTGTAGATACAGGTTTGTCTAGGTATATATGATATCTACATGTCTTTGACCGACATGATTGGAATAGAAAACATGCGAGGAGTTATCTTTTGCAACTTCAGGAGAATTTTTATGGATTATTACATTCTGGATTTGCCATCAAGTCTTTAGGCGAATTATCAATTTTAATAGCAATTTTTTAATATGCAAAAATAATCACTCTTTCTCGTAATGTGGCATAGATATCAATGATCTTTATTACAAAAAGGAGGCAACACCATACGAAGTCATACAGACAGACCCTCTGAAACAGGTCATAAATAAAACAAACAATTAAATGAATCGCTCTCATCCATTTGCTTAGAAGTATCTATTCTATAACACGTACGAAAGGTGGATGAGTTTGCGAAGAATCAGCGCAAGTTGAAAGCTGAAACATAAGATGCTATGAAGAGACAGAAAAATATGATACTAAGAGCCAGCTGGTTTGGTGAAGCTGCACTTGAAGAACCATCTCCGGGTCCGGGTGATGGCACCACTTTTGATCCTCCATCTGGATTATATTGAAGAAATATCCATCATTGGAAGTGAAGCATGGAAATGTTTTAGCCATATATCTATCTCTGTAAAGGTAGCGTCTTCGGCATATGTCGTTCGAGTGCAGGGCAAATCGATTTTCACAAGAACTAATGAGTTTTAAGGTGTCATATGGGAGAAAGAAACTGTTTACCTGAAGGTGTTTTTTGGCTAGGAGAATTCGGTGTGGAAGGAGAGTCGGATGGAGAAGCAGCTGCAAATTTTAAACGAAATCCGATTCAAGTACAATTGAAAGCCTCAATACTATGAAAATTCATCAAAATGTTCAGAAAACCAACATGCTTTAGCAAAATATTCAGATAATTTCTTTTCAAAAAGGGATGGATGTTGCTCATGCGATGATCCTTAGGGTGCAAATAAATGAGCTCAATTCATTTAGTTCAACCTTAATTATCGACTCCTATTGGTCAATATTTGAACATCGGCTCAAAGCAATTTTAAAATTCGAGCTCAAATACGAATCGAAACAGTGTGTTTGAGCTTTTTCGAGTTTGACAATTTCTAAAAGAATCCGATATTATTCCAAATAACTCAAAAATCTTGATAGCCTACTAGCTTGTCTCACCCCTAGGCTTACCATTGCATTTGCTGACAGGAGGAGTTTGAACACTGCAAGCCTTAGGCAAGGCAAGTGCCTGAGTTTGATTAATATTCAGTCCCATGTTTGATTCTCCGCCATTAAGCACTTGACACAAGCATTGTGGCTGCGAACCAACGACATTACGGAGCTGCGAGCAGCAGGAAACTGATGGGGTGGAGGAGTTGCCGGAGATGAAATTCAGGCAAGGTGACATGCTAATGATCACACTGGTACAATCATTCGATTGCGATGCGACATAGGACCAAAGCATGGCAACAAGAACCAAGGCTAAGCCCATTGAAACTTTGTGATCTGCCATTTGATTTGGTGATTGAAATTTTAGATGGAAATGGAGGTGGTTTTGAAGTTTGGTCTGAGGATTTTGGTTGTGTTACTAGGGTTTATATAAATGGGGTTTAGGGTTTCGGGTTTACAAGTCAAATTGAGAGTTTGGTTTTATGGGTTGCCTACTTCATATCAATAATATATTCTTGGATGTAAAAGGGTTTTTATTTTTCAAAAGTAACAGGTGTATATAGTTAACTAGAAATTAGGCTATGTGGACAAATGGAAAGTTAGTAATATATGGGTGACCTACTTATGTATATACTTAACTTCAATCATTGAATGTTGTTTTTGAAGCATAAATTTGAGTTAATAAAACATTTCAAGTTTCTTACACCATATAACAAGAAAAGGAGGAATATTTTGATCTTTTGTTTTGTTTTTTTAATAAAAAAATCAAGAATTCAAGACATATTCAAGAAGCAATAGGCATAAGCAAATTAGCAGCACCTTTATGAATGTACATTCCAAAAGGTTAGTTAAAATGAGTTGAGCCACAAAAACAACTTCTAACAAACCAACCTCTTATCCATAGCACCCTTTTACCCCAAAATCCTCAGCCTATAAAATCCAATCATCAATCTACAAAATCCAGTCATCAACATTATCACAATCATCAAATCCCAAAAAATTTTAAACACAATACAAACAAAGCCTTGGTTATCCCCAATGGCCCTCCAATTCTTGATCACATTCCTAGCAATAGCAACAATTGCATTGTTCCCAACCTCATCAGGGCAAACCATAAGTACTCCATGCACATCTTCAATGATCACATCTTTTATGCCTTGCGCAAACTTCATCACTAATGGTACTGTTAACTCGACTACCCCGCCTCCTGCTTGCTGCACTTCGCTCAGCTCCCTCATGAATAACGGGAAAGACTGTTTTTGCCAGATCGCGACCGGGAACGTTCCTTTCCAAATTCCAGTAAATCAAACTCTTGCAATTTCACTTCCACGTGCTTGTAACATGCCTGGTGTGTCTCTTCAATGCAAAGGTAAGAGATCTTTTTTTAAAAAAACTTAACTAAGAAATTATTAGTCAATTAAAGTTAGTTTGAAATATACTAACGTGTACAAAAAAAATTAAAATTTGCAGCCATTGGTGCTCCAGTTCCAGCTCCAGGTATATTACTATAGATTTGTCAAGAATTTACATTTCATTTTTTAACATAGCTTGTTACATAGTTTATTTAATATCATATAATAAATTATATGATTGGCAGGCCCTTCGGAAAATGATCAAATTACACTTCCACCAAATGCTGCTCCTTCTCCAAGTGTCAAAGGTATTAATAATCTTCTCTAGTGGTATAGATTCAATTAGAGCAATAAAAAAAAAACTTACCAGAAAAAATTATCCTGATAGATGCATCTGGTGCTGAGCCACTATCACCAAGATTGGCCCCAGAAGCCGAACCAACCATCCCGACTTCACCATCGCCGCCAACTACTACAGGAGGAGCTCCGGCAGGCAATACGGGCAGCCGGACAGGAGTGACACCATCAGCGGCGGTCCACTCGTTCGGTGCTTCTTCTCCTCTGCTTCTGGTGACTATGCTAGGAGCTGTTGCATTTAAATACTACTAGTCTACTATTTTGCATGATATTTATACTTGCCATTGTTTTGAAGAAATTTAATTATTCTTGAGGTTTTGTTTACATATGTAATTAAGTGATTTGATTTGTAATTCTTGCGTGTTGTGGTTAAATTATAAGAATTGTGTTATTCCTTTATTTATCATTTAGTTTTTGGCTTTATGCATGCAGATGTTTGCAGCGAATTATTTTACATGTATATAAAAAAATATATGAAATTTCATCAAGGAAAAAAATTACGATATTTATGTTCGATGACAGATGGATTTTGTATCACATAATCGAAAGCATAAATTTGGATTTTCATAAAAGAATGACGAACTTTATTACTACAAAAAGATCGGTAAAAAAAAATATTAGAAATGCGATTTTTCTTCACTTTTTGATTGAGTGGACCGTTAGCTAGAGAATCGAGAGTGAAAGAATATTGCTTGACAGATATGAGTTTATGTAATATCAGTAGTGTATGATAGTAAATTTGTGTTTTATCAGAATTAAGTGTTGTGTCAAATGTTACAACATTTAAGACAACACGCAGCGGAATATTAAAGTTTGTAACACAAATTGACTTCAAATAAATACGATGGACAAGATTAAATTTGCACAAATACTTGTGCGGTGCCTCAGGGCAAAAATTAATCACTAGAAAATCAAATCGTTTACAAAAATCAATTTCAATAGTGATTATGAATAAAATCAATTTCTTCAATATTTTGAGAAAATAAATGCTTTCTAAAACCAAATAACAAGAATAAAACTTATTCAAGAAAGCAAAAAAGTGAAGCCAAAAACTGAAGCAACAAAACGCGATCTTCAGCCAACACTTGCACGTGTGTTGTCTGAGATGTCTCCAACACTCAAGGCAACACGCAGTATCTCTGCACTCTTCAAAATAGCACGTCCCTTGGAGACTGTTTTTCTCTGAAATTCCACGACGTGCACAAGTGCGTGTATGTATGATCGAGAAGAGAGGAACCACACATCAATGTCCTTGATCTCCTATTTATAGACTTTTACTTTATCTCCACAAGGAAACCTATTGCACAAGGAAAGTAAATATTTAATTACAAACACACTCCTTTTAAACATTAATACCATATCTTATTAAATCATTATCATAAATATCATATCTAGAATATATTTGAATAATTATCTCATTATCTAGAAGCACAAAATCATATTAAATATTATATTCAATCAAATCAACAAGGAAAATATAATTTTAGGGAAATCATTTAAATTAAGAAATTAAAATTTCCCTACAATCTCTCTTTTTTTTGCCTTTCTGGACAAAATGAGAAAACCCATTTATGCTTGTTTTTAGCTCTAGTCATCTCCTCCTGAGTTAGAGAAATTTTCTCCCCCTGAATAAAACAAAGTTAGCACGGGTGTTGTTAGTTTTGTTGACCACACGTGAGACAACACCTGCACAATTTCATTAACAGTTCATTAAGCAAGTACATCAGGCGCAGAGAAAAACGGAAATCTTAATCAAACTGATAACTGATAGAGCAAAATAAAACAGCAAATAACAAACACAAAAAGAATCTCAACTATTAACCAAAACACTCAATTCCCATCATCCCTTTCATCATAAGCCTATTCCTCTTCAGATTCCTTGGTCCTAGATGGACCAGCTTCAGAGGGCGTTTGATCAGCACTATCTTCCCCTTTTTATCCTGGAAAGACACCTACCTCCAAACGTAGCTTGTCATTGGCCACAAGATCTTCATGATATGCAATGTCAGCCTTAGCTTGAAAGATCTTGATAAGGGCATGATCAATTTGAGCTTGAATTTTAGCTGTAGTGAACTTCACAAATCCATCTGTCGGTAGAGTAGAAGTGGAGCCTTGGGGAATTTCAGAAACAGGTGGTGCTATAGGAGACTCAGTCCAGGAAGATCGATCTTTCGATTTCCTTTGAAGAATGCAGGAGCAATCTTGAATGGTTCACCAATGTCAGACAGTTGCTCATCTATATCCCTAATAAAACCTTGTGAGACCAACAGTACATAGATCAGATTGGGAAATGGTAGCTTTGACGCCTTGAGTCCACCATCAGCATATTGAAGCTCTGTGTTGAACACAAGTTTCCCAAAGTTAAAGACTCCACCTGTTCCAATGGAGTATAGGACCAGTGCTTGGTGTCTGGTTACAACGGTGGTGTTGGTGGACGGTGACCAGTTGCGTATGGCAAACTTATGAAGCACAGAGTAAAACGATGTCAGATTGGCAGCCGATAGCCGCTGTGGATGAGCTGGAAATTGAGTAATGAGGCCCCCGATGAGTGTGGAAGTGACCACATGAATGTCAGGGGTAAGGCCATCTTCATTTTCGGTGGGTGTCTGGTAGTGCTCGTTGATGGCAGCTGTATTGCACTCATAGATCTTTCCTCGGACAAAGACCTTTCCATACTTAGCCGATCGTTCATCACCGACGCCAGGTGATAGAATGGCGTAAAATTCCAGTAATGGTTTGAGACTGTATGGTGTGGCGGCGGAGACTTTTGAATAGAGATGGCAGTTCTTGAGAAATGTGATCAGATTATGTCTTGCAAAAGCATCATTATCGACATTCTTTTTTTCGAGGAAGTCTCGATTCGCATACAAGTACCATTGTGCAACTGATTCTTCTGTGTAGAACTTGGTACTGAAAGTCGTGGTCAGATCATAGTCACTGAAATCAATGTTGTCCTCAGTGTTCTCAACATCTGGGACAACATCTGGAGGAGCAAGGGAGTCTTCATTGCTTGCATCAATAGAGGCAGTCCCCTCATCAGTAGCTCCCTCAGAATGGTGGGAGTGTGCATCCGAGTCTTCTCTGGTAGATTCTTCTATCATCTCAGGATCGAGCGTTGCATCCGGTGACTGAGCAGTGGATGCAGGGGCAGAGTGCTTGGCATTTTTCAAGGAGTCCATAAACTGGGCCAAAGATACTTCATCCTCATCAGAAGAGGATTGTGCCTGTGGTGCAGCTTGTGTGGCTTGATCAGAGGGGTGCGAGTCTTCCTTACCAGAAGACGAGGAGGGAGACTTAGCAGCAACCCGTGGTGCGGGCTTTTTGCGGGCGACTAACATGTAGTCCCCGTCATCTGAATCATCTCCTGAGGTTTTTGCTGGATCAATCAGAGACGGGCTAGTGGAGGGATGGCCCTTATAGCGGAATCGCTTCCCGGGTGTGAGATCAGGGTTATATCCAGCCTGTATTTTTGATCGTCTTACCGGCGGTCGTGGTGGTTCGCGAAACCTAAAAATAGGAGGGTTTTAGAGGTCGGCTGGATTCCCTGACTCTCCTGGGGCAATGAACGCCAACGGTTCTGGCGTTAGAATAGCAGGGATGACCTGTAGATTTGGAGCAGTGGGTGTTTCATCAGATGTTGCGGGAGTTGGGGCAACATCCTCCGCATGACCCATCTCACTTCAAATGTCATGTGGATCGTAACCCTTTCCTGTATTTGATAGAGTTTATATTGCGAGTGAAAAAAAAAATTAAGAATGCAGAAACCAGAGAGAAATTGCATGAGGAGGACACGATATCTTGAAGGACTATTACTCAGATAATGATGAGTGAGGCGTTGTGAATCAAGGAGATAAACATGAAAGCACAGTGCAACGGTAACAAAAATTCAGTAACTGATTTAATCTAATGGTAAAAAAATGAAATGGAAAAATTTACTTAGCATCTTCTTGCAGTTACTGAGATAATTTCACTCAATTTTATTTCAAAATAATTTCAAGAATTAAACCCACATCAAATTTACACCACTGAACCATCAAAGATCACACATTTTCAATTTCTCGTAAAATCAGGATTTTCATTGAAGTTTCTTTGTCAAGATACTCATGTCCTCGTGATACAACAATATTCACAATGTTATGTTTATGCTTGGCCTATTTATGCCTAATAACAGAATGTAGCAGAATCAGAAACATAAAGGCAAATATGAAATATGTTTACAGATGAAGTGTTGTCACAAATGTTGGCAAAATCTTCTGACAACACGCACAATTCCTGAAAAACAATTTTAATTTTTCTTCACAATTTGTAAAAACAAAAAAAATTTCTAAACATAGAAGTGGTAGCTCCCACACTAGAAGAACGGTCTTCATTGGACTCTTCAAGGTAGATTTTCTAACTTTTTCTATTTCTTTGTTAATTTTAGAAGGGGTAGCTCCCACACTGAAAGTGCAGCCTTCATTGGGCTCTTTTAGGTAGCTTTTTCCATCTTTCCTTCTAACAGAAACCCAAATTTTTATTCATTTTTTCTTAGGTTACTTGTCACATTTGTTAGAGTCAAGTGACCCTTCTTCAAATCATTTGTGAGTTAGTTCATATGTATATGTGTGAGGAATTAAAATATAACACAGAATTGTAAGTGCATCAGAAAACTATGCAACATAGTTCAACACAACATATCACAGTATGAATGTAATGCATAATGCCTAAATCCTAAAAATGCACATGCATGTTAGGTGTTGTCTGAGATGTTGTAACATTTGAGACAACATCTGTGAAAGTTTAGGTAGAACACATGCCGAGAGATTTTCTAAGGTTGGAGAATCTGTGGAGCCCTTAAATCCTAATCGTTATTACAATACAATTCATATTAGGGTTAATTCATTACAGCGGAAAACGAGTTTAAATTTCTTTACAATGAACGCAAAACATGTCAACTCTAATTATAATACTAAAAATAGTATATAATATAGTCTCGTCTTAACATGTTACAATATAAAACAAGCCCACACATAATCCAGATCAAATACATACAAAAAACTCATCTCTTCGGGACATACCCCGGTATATAGATACATATACATATATACTGGGAAAGACCACGAACCCTCAAATCAACCATGACTCCCTCCAGAAGTACCATCTCCGGTCTCCTGATATCCTGGAGTACCTTTCATTGTCCACGTACAAAGACAACAACAGCCCCATCTGGGGTGAGCAAAGCTCAGTCTGAAGCAACCACAATATATACCACAGATATCTAAACAATGATATATGATATGCAATGCATGTATGTCGTGGAGGTATCAGGTCAAATGCCCATCCACTGAGCACATGTCAGAGTCAATCGAATCGCTATCAAATCAATGCTCGAGCTGGCACACCGGCCTCAATCAGGGATACTCTTATGATAGCGTCGACAAAGCGCCATCAAATCCCAAATCATCGGGGCCACAAATGGCTATGCTTTAAGGGTCATGTAATACCAAACATAGCATTGTGTTCACAAACTCCAGAATCAAATCAAATCATATCAGGATACCAAGGATCATAGCTCAACGTGCATGTCATGTATGCCACATCAACTCAACACATAAGACATATAGACATGTAATTTCAATCCAATCAATCAAACATATATCATATAATACAGATACCTGTCGTATGTTACACGGTCGCAACATACCTCAATTCTTCGTTCCAGTCGATGTAGCTTTAAGATTTCAGAATAGAAACTCTATCTACATCAATAACACATTCTTTTCAATCCATAACATCATTCAAAGTCAACAATATAAGTTTCAAATATCTTTTGAAACTTCAAAAATTCATATCAAATTCAAATCATAGCATAATTCAATTCCGACTTCAAAACTTAGTTTCTTGTCGGTTATTCTACCGCATATATTTATCAGAATTAATAATAACTGAAAAATAATTCTTCAATCTCAATCCAACGATTAAATTCTCTAATTATAATAACTTGGGAAAAATTCAAAATAACATCACTATAATCTTCTCTTCTTCGTTAAAATCATACACTATTCAACAATCTTCAATTTTTGTATGATTTAACAATTTATCGGATTTATTCCAAAAATCGACGAATTTCAAACATCACCAAAAATATAAAATTTATATCTCAAATCGAAGACCTCGTGTCAACGATTCCAGAACTGAAATCGGTTCGTCGATTGGATAAACCGATAAGTCACACGATCGAAAAGAAAAATCGAAACTCTATTTCCTCTTGCCTCTGTTAAAACTTTCGGTGAATGAATTCATTTCATTCACGGAAGTTTGAAATTTATCCTCTTTCTTTTTCTTTTAAATTTTTTTTATTTTTTTAAATATTATATTATATTATATTATATTAATAATAATATAATATATAACATTTAACATTTTAACGTCGGTATATCCCTTTGGACCAGTCAAACGATCAAATTTTCCAAAACTCAAAACATAAAACTTCTATATCTTTGAGTTTTCTACGGTATGTCCAAATTTCAAATCATTTGGAGTTCATATGACCAAGATATATCACTAATTACCATTTTGTTCTTAAAATTAATTTATTATTTTTCAACTTATTTATGAAAATGCCATCAAAATAAATTGAATATTTTTCAACTTATTTACAAAAATGTCATCTATACTATTTTATTTTCGGAGTCTCACAGAATCTCTCAAAATCTAATGCTTTTGTGAATATATCAGCCAGTTGATTATTTGTACTAACAAATTTAATTCGAATCAATCCTTTTTATACTAAATCTCGAATAAAGTGGTGTCTAATGTCAATGTGTTTAGTTCGAGAGTGTTGTACTGGATTTTTTGAAATCTTTATTGCACTCGAATTATCACAGTACACAATTAAAGATTTACTCTTAAGTCCATAGTCTTCTATCATTTGGTTTATTTATAAGAGTTGAGAACAACAACTTCCAGCTGCCACATATTCAGATTCAGCAGTTGAAAGTGACACACAATTTTGTTTCCTACTATGCTTGAGATCAAATTATTGCCAAGATAAAAGTAACCTCTAGAAGTATTCTTCCTATCATCTAAGTCACCACCCCAGTCAGCATCAGAAAAACCTACTAAATTGCAGTTAGTTTCTCGAGTGTATCATAATCCTAGATCAATTGTTCCAGCTATTTAACGTAGAATACGCTTAACAGCTTTTAAATGGGAGATTTTAGGATTGGTTTGGTATCTAGTTAACAATAATACACTAAACATGATGTCAGGTCGATTGGCTGTCAAGTACGGGAGGCTTCCTATGATGCTGCGGTATAAGGTGTTGTCAACATTTTCGGCAGCATCTTCTTTGCACAATTTTTCACTCGAGTCTATAGGAGTTCTCATGTGTTTGGTGTTTTCATTTTCAAATTTCTTAATTAAGTTCTTAGCATACTTACTTGTTACAAAAAGATGCCATCATGCATTTGTTTAATTTGCAATCCAAGAAAATAACTCAACTCACCAACCATGTTCATTTCAAAGGTAGTGACATGCACTCAACAAAATCATCAGTATGCCTTTTAAATGAAAAACCAAAGATTATATTATCAACATCGACTTGACAAATAAGAATTTCACATTTGGATTTATGAATAAACAGAGTTTTGTCTACCTCATCTCGTTTGAAGCAAATTTCAAGTAAATACTCTGCCAATCTCTCATATCACGCCCGTGGTGCTTGCTTCAAACCATAAAGTGTCTTTTTCAATTTGTAGACATGATCCAAATGATGTGGATCCTCAAAACCCTTAGGTTGTCTAACATACACTTCTTCACTCAAAATCCCATTTCAAAACGCACTTTTGACATCCATTTGAAAAAGTTTGATTTTCACGTAGCATGCAATGGTAGCAATAGTCGAACTGACTCAATACGGGCTACAGGTGCAAAGGTCTCATCGAAGTCAATCCCCTCAACCTGTGTGTACCCTTGAGCAACCAACCTTGCTTTGTTTCGGATGATGTTTCCCGACTCATAAGTTTTGTTTTTGTGGAACCAAGAACCACACATCATTTCGAACAAATTGCTCAAGCTCCTCATGCATTGCATTAACCCAAAATTCATCTTTTAAAGCCTCATCAATATTTTTGGGTTCAAAATTGGATAGAAAATAGGAAAATATTACCTGTGAGTACGTGGAGCTTATGCATATAAGTCCAGCCATTTTTCGGTAATCCACATTTTCTTTCTTTCAACTTTGGACATCTTCGCGCATATTTTCGATTATTTGAGATGATGGATAGTTTTTATGGATTTTACTTGAAATATTCTATCCATCATCTACTGCATCATCATCGATGTTCGTTTCATTTTCAGATTGAGTGACTTCGGTGTCATGTGTTGTGCTGGATGTTGCAACATCTGGGGAAACACCTACATTTTCCAATGCGATTGGAATTTCCAGAAACTCATCCACATCATCTTCAGCTGTTTTTTTGTGTGATCTACACAGTCATTAAAAACAACATTAATAGATTTCATAATAGTCCGAGTTCTTAAATTAAACATGCGATAGGCTCGAATATTAGTGGCATGTCCCAAAAATAAACACTTATCACTCTTTGAATCAAACTTTTCAAGTTGATCCCTGTCATTCAAAGTATAACAAACACAACCAAAAAAAATGAAAGTATTTAAGATTAGGCTTCTTTTCCATGATTATTTCATAAGAAGTAATGGTTGAACCATTTCTCAAATACACCCTATTCGAAATATGGCACGTTGTATTAAGTGTTTCTGCCCAAAAACGCTTTAAGATATTCTTGCAACGTCTTGTTCTTGCGTTCGACAATGCCATTTTTCTGTGGGGTTTTTGGTGCTGAAAATTCATGTGAAATTCCTTTCCTGTCACAAAAAGATGAGAGTGAAGAGTTTTCAAATTCTTTACCATGATCAGTCCTGATCCTTCTCACCTTTAAGTTATGGAAGTTTGTAATTCTTGTGACTAACTGTTTAAAAATATCAAAAGTGTCCGACTTTTCCCTAATAAAGTTTATCCAGGAAAACTGTGACAATTCATCGACACACACGAAAAAATACTTCTTACCTCCAAAGCTTTCAACTTCCGTAGGACCCATAAGATCCATGTGGAATAACTCCATACAACGTGTTGTCCCAGATGATGGCAACACTGGGTGTGACACATGAGTCTGCTTACCCTTTTGACAATCTCCGCACACATATGGTATTCCAGATGAAAGATTAGGCATACCTCGTACTGCATCGTACTTACCCAAGTTCTTCAGGGTTTTGAAGTTTACATGACCGAGTTTTTGATGCCAAAGGTCAAGTTCACTGATTTGTGCATGTTTGCACGAAAGTTCTTCATCTATTTGATAGCAGTTGTCCAAAGACCTTGTACCTGTTATAATGCATATGTTAGATTCATCGAAAACTTCACAGGTATGTTTATCAAACTTGACATGCAAATTATCATCACACAATTGGCTTATGCTTATCAAATTTGAATTTAATCCTTCGACATGAAGCACATTGTGGAGCTTTGGTAATCCTTCAACATTTAATGTTCCATTTCCAATAATCCTTCCTTTAGATCCCCCTCCATAGGTTACTCTATTGCCTTTTTGTTCAACATAATCAATGAGATGTTCTCGTGATCCTATCATATGGCATGAGCTTCCACTATTAAAGTACCAATGACCTGCAGTGTTAGTTTTCAATGAAGTATAGAGAACATTACAGTGATTTTTTATCTTTGGTACCCAAATTTGTCTTATTGTAGGTTGGCGGTTGGAGGTGTTGCGGGAAATGTTGGGCAACATTCGGGGCAACATCTGGCTTGTCTTTCGATTCATGCGGTCATCCTTGAGTTTAAAACAATATGGCCTGATATGACCAGGCTTAAAGCGGTAATGACATACATACCTGCGTTTTCTTTTCTTAAGAACAGGTGCAGCAGGTTGTCTTTTTGGAGGCTTTCTTTTGATCGATGTGGATTGTGACTATGAGGATGTGTCACTTTTTCCTTTCACAAAGACCGTTGATTTTGAAGATTCACCAATTTTAAACACACTGTCTTTGAATCCTAAGCCCATCTTATCCTCTTCCAATCAAAAGTATGGATTCAAGCTTGGATGTGCTCGAATTAAACTTGGATAAAGCCTCGGTTGCCTTTTGAAGCTCATTCTTTGTCTTTCCTAGTTCCAGATTCTTCTTGCTCAAGATTAATTCAAGTTTGGCAACCACGGCTTTTAGTTCGGTGTTTTCCTTCATGAGAGTTGAGTTAAGCTTTTTTTTGGTCCAATCGGCATACAACTCCTCATAAAGCTTTTGCACACTCTCAAGAGTGATTTCTTCTTCATCAACTTCCAAATCATCATCTGTACTCGGATTTTCAGAGGATGTAGATTTTAAACAAACTGATTTTGCGCATGTGTTGCGTCCAGGTGTCGCAACACCTAAGGCAACACCTAAAAGATTTACTTGCAGCCAACATTTTTCTGTTAACAGAGCAGTCAAGGAGGTGTGATCAGCTTCTTCATTGGATTTCTCCTCCTCATCAGATTCTTCATCGCTTAGGGAGACATTATAACCCTTGTTCTTTCGTAACCTGTTAGCACATTCGTTGGCATAGTGGCCAAATCCATTGCACTCTCTACACTGCACCGAGTCATACCTTTTCGAATTAAACTGACCCTTGCCTTCGTTCCTTGGTCAAAACTGGGTTTGAACAGGAAACTTTTTGGTCTTTCAGGTGCTGGTAGATGGGGAAATTTAGACGTTTGTGCATCCTTCTTCTTATCTCTGATTCTCTTCAAGTAATCCCCGAATTTCTTTGTGATATAGGCGATGGAGTCCTTACAAAGGTATGAATCATTAACTTCTTGAGATATTTGAAGGAGTTCATTGAAGGAGTCATTCGAGACTTGGAATGCAATAGTCTTTTCCTTGTCCTTTTTCTTCATATCTATGTTTAATTCGAAGGTGCGAAGTGAACTTATCAATTCTTCCAGTGCCAATAGAGTTGTATCATTTGCTTCATCAATTGCACAAATTTTTATGTTAAATCTCTCAGGTAGGGATTGTAGAACTTTGCTGAGCAACCTTTCATTTGATATGGGATCACCTAGATTGAAGGCTTAATTCTCAATCTCCCTGAGACGTCGATCATAGTCTGTTATAGTTTCGGTTTCTTCCTTTCTCAGATTCTCGAACTTTGAGGCGAGCATTCTCAACTTTGTCCTCCTTACACTTTCCGAGCCTTCACAATGCTTTTGAAGAATTTCCCAAGCATCCTTGGCAGAAGTGCAGTTCATAATCAAGCTGAACATGCTCATGTCAACTGAAAAGAAGATCACATTCAATGCTTTTGAGTTGTAATTCGAAACCTGCACTTCGTCGGTAGTCCAATCACTTTCTGATTTAATCAGGCTGTCACCATCTTCGTCTACCCTTTTCGGTGGAGTCCATCCATTGATGACACGCTGCCATGCTTGTTCATCGATGGATTTTATGTAATACCTGATTTTGACCTTCCATAGGCTGTAGTTGGTTCCATCTACGATTGGTTGTCGAAGTGCCGCGTTTGCAAGGGATGTATCCATTTAATTAATTCTGTAAAAAAAAAACAAGAATTAACACTTAGTATATCAAGAGGAAGCTCTGATACCACTTGAAGGAATATTGCTTGACAGATATGAGTTTATGTAATACCAATAGTGTAGGATAGTAAATTTGTGTTTTATCAGAATTAAGTGTTGTGTCAAATGTTACAACATTTAAGACAACATGCAGCTGAATATTGTCAAATGTTACAACATTTAAGACAACATGCAGCGGAATATTAAAGTTCGTAACAAAAATTGACTTTAAATAAATACGATGGACAAGATTAAATATGCACAAGTATAAATACTTGTGCGGTGTCTCAAGGAAAAAATTAATCACTAAAAAACCAAATCGTTTACAAAAATCAATACCAATAGTGATTATGACTAAAATTAATTTTCTCAATATTTTGAGAAAATAAATGCTTTCTAAAACCAAATAACCAGAATAAAACTTATTCAAGAAAGCAAAAAAACTGGAGCAACAAAACGCGATCTTCAGCCAACACTTGCACGTGTGTTGTCTGAGATGTCTCCAACACTCAAGGCAACACGCAGTATCTGCACTCTTCAAAACAGCACGTCCCTTGAAGACTGTTTTTCTCTGAAATTGCACGACGTGCACGAGTGCGTGTATGTATGATCGAAAAGAGAGGAACCGCGCATCAATGTCCTTGATCTTCTATTTATAGACTTTTACTTTATCTCCACAAGGAAACCTATTGCACAAGGAAATTATGAATTTAATTATAAACAAACTCCTTTCAAACATTAATACCATATCTTATTAAATCATTATCATAAATATCATATCTAGAATATATTTGCATAATTATCTCATTATCTAGAAAGACAAAATCATATTAAATATTATACTCAATCAAATCAACAAGGAAAAGATAATTTTAAGAAAATCATTTAAATTAAGAAATTAAAATTTTCCTTTAGAGAGCTTTGGTAGTTCTCACAAGAGAAGGGACGAGGCTAAAGATCAACCGTAAATTCTCTTAAAATTAGTGTTCAAACCCTGTAGTGGTAAATTTGGGGTAATTAACAAAAAAATTTTCGTCAAATATTTTTTTTAAAAAAATAATTTTCTCGATATATTTGAAAATCCCTATAATTTTTTTAGGGATGTACATACAAAATCCCTATAATTTTTTTTTAAAAAAATTTCGACATATTTTTTAATCAATTTGTATCAAATAAAAATGATGTACATACAATTGATTTTGAGTTTGAATATAATCTAGATGAGTTATTGGAGAAATGTGAAGATGAAAGATATTTAAGTTAAAAAAATATGGAGCATATGTTTAGATTATTTATTGTACAAATTAAATTATTTCTTGGTAGAAATGTGTAGATAAAACAAATTATTTAAATTTTTTTCCTGAAAAATTTGTAATCTGGTTACCGACCTAATTAACCTTTTTTTAAATCGGTTTAGTTTATTCAGTTTTCACAAAGTTCGGTTCGGTTTCATAAAAAATTCAGTTCGGTTCAATTTAATAATCACTATTGTGATTTTTTTTATTGTTAGGTGAGAGTGAAGAAATCGATTCGAGATGCATTTGAACGAGTTCGACTCTCTAAAGTCGCGCGCAAGGAGAAGAAACAATTCACATTTTTTAAGTGAAGATAAGAACTTGTTTTTTTCTACTTCTTATTGAGTATTTATGAGGTTAGATCATAATTGCTCGTGTTCCCCTCTACTTTCGTACTTGAATATATGTAATTGTTATTTAATTTTAACACATATAATACCTCATATTCGACTCATTATACCAGAAGTTCTATATTTTGTACCAGGAATCTTGTTAAAAAATAATTATTTGGTAGATACAAATAACAATAATAATTATATCGGTTCTTATTAAATATATGAAAGGTTGGATCAACAACATCATAACTCTTGATTAAAATATAATTATCCTTGCGCCTCCCTGACGAGTGTTTGTGACTCAGGTGATGCCCCACAAAGTTAACTGTATACTATCTACGTGGATCCGTTTACTAGCTAGGTGTCCAATTTACCAACCAGTCGGATCTTACATCTCCAGTCTATGCCATAAGTTTATTTTAGCTGCATCAGCTTCGCTCCGTCTGTGGGAACGCCAGTCACTTCATCATTCCAGGATGCACACTCTCACAATGTTAGGGGTGAGGGACACCCGCCTCTTAATCCTTCGTAGTCAAAGACATCTGAAAAATATTGCCAAGGTTTACTGCAACCTCTTAAGCATCAAGGTTTACTGCAACCCCCGCACTTGATGAAGGAAAATCCTAAGCGTTAGACATCTGAAAAATATTGCAGCTTCCATAAAGATAAAGGTCATTCCACTGAGGATTGCTTCAGCATTCGGACCCAAGCATAAGGAGGAGAACACACCTAGCGAAAGCATAATATTTGTTATAACCAAGGGCCCACTTGCGTTGATTCAAACAAGGCAAGAAAAAATCTCACGTGTGCTGCTAGAGGCGATCTAACTTCATCACACTTAATCATTGCTTAGTCAATTAATAAGATATCAATAACAGATGAGGATATGTTTTTTGAGAAAGAGGACTTGGGAGCCTCTCGAAAAGGACACAATGATGCCTTAATCATTTGTGCCACGATTTCTAACTTTGGGTAAATAAAATATTGGTAGATTAAGGAAGCTCGACAGATATCATCTTTCACGAGGATTCCAAATATTGGGTCTGAGCAATGCTCAATTAAAACAGGTGAAAACACCTCTCGTCTAGGGGTGGGCATAGTTTGGTTAAAACCGAAATAACCGACCGGACCAAAAAATTGGGTTTAAATGGTTTGGTTTTATTGGTTTTTTTGGCCAGTTACGGTTTCAAAATTAAAGAAATTCAGTTTTACAGTTCGGTTTACGGTTTTGATCTCCAGAAAACCTAAATAACTGAACCGACCATATTATATTTAACTATAGGGCTTTTTGTAAAAAGGGCTAATAAAAGAGCCTTAGTCATGTGACAAGTCCAATATTGACTACTGACTAATCCTCTCGTCTGGGAGTTAGGGTTGAATTTAGTCATCACTCATCTCTATACATCTATACCTCTATCAGCCGTTTTCTTTTCTTCCTCATATGAATTTACGCACTCCATTCTGTGCTTCAAATTTCAATCTTTATAGCCCGTGTTACTTCAATAACTTATCACTTTGTTTTTCTTTTGGATGATTCATTAATCATTATTTTATTTTTATTGGGTTGTTCTCTTCCAAGTTCTCGGTTCTGTTTCTTAGATTGTTAAGTCATAAGTGTATTATAATTATATATGTTTTACTCATCTACTATCATTGTTTCTTTTATATGTGTTGCATTCATCAAGCATCAGTGATATATAAATTTAAATCTTAACAAAATATTATAAAACCGTATATAATTAACCATATAAACCGAACCGTATTACAAAAAAACCGGACCGAATCGTAATAAAATGTTTTGGTTTTGGACCATATATATTCAAAATCGAAAACCAAAAAATCGAACTATTGTAGAGAAAACCGGACCGAACCGACCGACGCCCACCCCTAATCTCGTCGTTTTTTTCGGAGAAGTAGTTGAAGCAATAAAAGAAATCACCCTGCCCGTATCCTTGGGATCTTACCTATGGCGGAGCAAACAAAAGGTGAAGTTTTTAGTGGTGAAAGCCCCCTTGGCTTACATCGTGATACTTGGTCGCCCAAGTCTATTTCGAGCCATTGTGTCCACATATCACGTGAAACTGAAGTTCCCAACTCCAGAAGGGGCAGAAGAGGTGATTGGAGATAGGAGGCTTGCAATAGAATGTCATGCGTCCAGTTGAGAAATGAGGTGGAGACTCGGAGAAAGCAGGGCCCCAAGACAGATTCCTTGAAGGAGAATAAGCAAAAAATTGAAAAAGATTCAAATGGCAATGGAGCACACATCGAGGGAGAATCAAAGGACAAAGAAAGAACGACCTCGACACAAGCTTTCAAACATATAAAAATAGTGCCCAATGATCTGATAAAAACCCTCAGGATTGGGTCGGATCTGCTGGAAAAAGTGGAGAACACTTTAACTGATTTTCTTCAACTCAACACTGCTGGCAAAATTTCCAAAAATATGATTTATATCATTCATATACGTCGAGATTGCTAAAATAGCAAATACATGCAAATACGTTACAACTTCTAAAAATAGCATATATCATACATACACTTTAAAACTTCTAAAAATAACATTTAACATGATTTTGAATTGTTTTAGGAAGTTGCAAACCGCCCTCGAGTTTCCTTGAACCGACCGCATAAGATTCAACGCTATACGTACCCGGACGACCTTAAACTTTGACTCAAGGAGACGACTTGATTTCAAAACTTTATAAACACCCAAAAATATCCAGTAGCTTGCTGGAAATTCAATCTTAGGACCTACGTTTCAAAAACGACTCGATTCGCTTATCGGATGACTCGTTTACTACCGTTTTCACGTTTTTTGGTTAAACAAATGACCAAACTACCCTTCTGACTCGAACCAACTCAAGACCAGACCTTTCGTAATGTCCTAAGACACCATTTAAGCTGCTGGAAGTCCCCAAGACCAAGCCAAAACAAAAACATGGATTTAAAATTTAACCTAGTCTCAATTCGCCTCTATTTTGACACGTTCGAGCAATTTACGACCTCGAACGGACCACGGCTAGAAACAGCTATGAACCAGGCACTAGACCCCTTCATTAGACCTTAAACAAGACCATGATCAAGCTCTTTTGGACACAGACCAGATGCTCAAGGCTCCCAACCCCTCACAACAGCAGCCCGTTGAATGGCTCTTCGCGTGCAACCGAGGAACAAACGCTCCAGCAGCTGTGGCTGCCTTTGAATCAAATTTTGGCTCACAACAAACTCTCACCAGGACCCTAAGGCCCGTTCCTAGCCCCTGGACCATCCCTTTACACATCCCTTTATCCCATAGAACCATGACACACCAAAACAGCCCCCACGAGTGCAAATTTTGGAGTTTCGGTTCCAGCACTAAACCAGCCCGTCCAAGCCTTAACCAGAACCATCCTAGAGCTTCCTAGGACTCTAAACCACACCTCCAGATCATGGCTAGGGTCCCATGCAGCCCCAATGGCCATTTAGCCTCCCCTCCTATGCACTCTCGGTCGGCCCTCATGGAAATTAGCGTGTAGGGTCACAACCCCTTGCGGCTCTCTTTATGGACTATTGTCCCTTCGAAACTTACCCTTAGCGGCTAGATCTTCACTTGCATCTAATGGTTTGCATCTCTCCTTCAACAATTCCTCAAAATATTAAGAATCCTTGTAAAAAATGAGATGCGCATGCAATAAACTTTGAAACCAACATCCTCATAAACTTTTCACACAAATCAGCATTCATGCAATAATATGGATTAAATGGTGCTTGAAAAATGGTTTGAAAATATGTCTTGTTCATTTATTCTTATGAGATACGAGAGACGGGGCGACGAGAGACGAACGGGACGCGAAATCTCCCTTCCTTCCTTCCTCTATGTCTCGGCCACCTAGAGTCATAGTGTGTGTGTGTGCTGCAATTGTGTGTTGGAGACGTGAGAATGAGGGTGTAGGGTTATTATGTTTTATTTAATTAGGTCATTAAGTTGTTAATTAGGCTTAAGTTTATATAATGGACCATATAATTAATTAATTAACCACAAACATACTAGGCCCATTAAAGTGTCCCAACAATATTTAAAAATATTTGGTGCCACTCTTTTTTAGTATCGCACGTCCGAAACTAATCATTTTCTAGCAAAAGTTCGTTACCGATTAAGTTCGTCCCTTACTATAAATAGATTGCCGCTTTCTTATTTTAGACTTACTAAATTTAGAGTTTCTATTTATAACTTTCAAAAAGTAAAAACTTTATCAAAATCGTCCCCGGTTCTCTCGCCTTCTGTCGTGCATCGCGTATTCGACTGCGTAAAGTTTACATTCATAACATTCGGTTAAATAATCATTAAATCATTCAGATACTTAAACATGCTTCTAGACCACTCACTTAAATAAATTTTCAAATAATTTTCATACATTCATGTGGTTAGTGTATTCGAGTTTTCGGCCGTTACGAGGTTATTTAACTTACTTTATTAATTTTATTTAGAATCAAGAAAAGTAATGTCGGGAAACTATTACTGATGGAGGTCAGTATTTTTTTTAGTTATCTTTAATTTAAAATATGATTGACATAAATCTTATAATTGATGTGCGAAATAATGGCATAATTGATCAATTTTATTTTGCAACTCAATTTTATTTGCTAGTTGCAAAATAAAATTATGATATATTTTGATTACATGCAGAATATCATGAAAAAACGACATATATTAATTAGATTACTTCAATAAGAGAAATGATGAATCATCAAATAATCCAAAAGATGAACCAGAATCATATATCTCGAATTCAAATTCCCCGTCGGAAAATAAAAAATCGAGATTTGAAAATGAAGAAGTCGAACCAATTGACAATAATACTTCATATTATGAACCCGATTCTGGAAAACGAATTCCAATATTACAGAATCCGATTGACAAACAAGATGAGGTGAAAATAGTATATATTGATAAAGGACGAGTCAACCTATATATGATTATCCTTCTACTAATTATGAGGGTCAAAATCGAAAATTTGAATCCTCTTGGTTTAAAAAAGATTCATTGCTTGAGTTTACTATAGAAAAAAGTAGATTTTTCTTCCCTTTTTTTATATCTTTGATAATGTTTTGGCACAATTGACACATTCACTGTTAAGTGATTCAAAAATTGAAAAATGTTCAACTGTAAAAATTGTCCATTCAGACGACATTAAGGAGATGGAAATTCGAGACAGTTTTGCCATGAGAAATGGGGAGACTTGTAAAACTTAGATTAACATATTGATATGAAGATGCAAAAAAAATCTTCCAAGGAAATTGATCAAAATCGGTTGCTTTAAAAGTGTCTATAGAAAGTATGAAGTTTCTAGCGATGCAAAGATGTGCTTTTAGAGGACATCATGAATCATTTGACTCTGTCAATCTTGAAAATTATATTGAATTGATGAAACTTTTAGAAAGAATGAATTCAGAAATTGGTGAAATTGTTCTAGAAAAGACAGCAAGAAATGCCAAATATAGATCACCATCGATTTAAAAAGAGATTCTAAAATTTATTAATGATATTGTGAGAGATAAAATTCGTGAAAAATTTGGGGATACCAAGTTTTGTATTCTTGTTGATGAAGCATTTGATGAATCTAACAAAGAACATATGTGTATTATTTTGAGATATGTTGATATGGATGGGTTCATAAAGAACGATTTTTTGAAGTCGTGAATGTTGAAAATACAAATTTTTTAAATTTGAAAAAATAGATATGTAATGTATTAAATAAATACAATCTCTTTGTTGAAAATTTAAGAGGACAATGGAATGATGGTTCTTGCAAAATATGTGGTGAATGGAATGGACTACAAGCTAAATTTCTTAAAGATTGTCCACATGCTTTCTATGTCCATTGTTTTTATCATAGAATACAACTTGCTTTAGTAGCAGTTTCTAAAGAAATACATGATGTGTGGCGTTTTTTTCGACACTAAGCTCAACTATCAATTTTGTTGGTGCTTCTGCTAAACGTCATTTTCAATTGAAATCAATTCGAAGTATAAATTATGATTTGATAGAGTTGAAGGAAAGTTGAGACTGCTACTGGAGCTGATCAAAATTCTTCTTTGCAATGAGCTGGAGCTACTCGTTGGAGCTCATATTTTAACTCTGTTAAGAGATTGATTTATTCATTTGATTCAACATGTACATCTCTTGAAGATATTATTGGTGGTGGTTCGAACATTAATATTTGTGGAGAGGCTAAAGGTTTGTACTCACATATAAAATCATTTGAGTTTGTTTTTATATTACTTTTTATGCTTGGAGTTTTGGGTGTGTCTGATATGTTACGTCAAAGATTGCAAAAGGATAACATTGACATTTTGAGTGCTGTGAATTTGGTCATTTTACCAATTTGATTCTTCAATAAAGTCGAAATGATAGATGGGAAACCTTTATTTTGAATGTGACAAAGTTTTGTGAAGGTAATGATATTGATGTGCCCGACTTGAATGATCGTTATATGCAAGGTACGAAACGTTCTCTTTAGCAGAAGAATAATACAACGGTACATGTTCACTATCACTTTCATACATGCAATGTTGTAATAGATTTTCACTTTATGAAGTTGAGCAAAAGATTTTCAGAGAGTTAAATGGAACTTTTTACTCTTATCGATTCATTGAGCCCAAATGGATTCAAATAATTTTCTCTCTATGTTATTTGTTCTTTAGTTGATAAGTTTTATCATCAAAATTTTACTAAATAAGAAAGAGATGATTTAGAGAGACAATTAGATCATTACAAGTTTGATATGCCTCTTCATATACGAATTCAAAAACTTGATTCTCTTCATTACTCGTGTCAAACAATGGCTGCAACAAATAAGTCACACATCTATCCCTTAATTGATAGATTAATTCGGTCGGTGTTGACTTTTCCTGTTTCCACAACAACTATAGAATGAGTTTTTTTTTTTATGATGAAATTTATCAAGACGTCGCTTCGTAATGAAATGAAAAATGAGTTTCTAACTAATTCCATGATTATCTATATTGAAAGGAAGATTGCTCTTGCTATTGATACTGAGTCCTATCATTGACAAACTTGATATTTTGAAAAATCGCAAGTTGCAACTGAAGTAGAATTCTGTTATATTTATGTTGTATATTTTGAATACTTTTTATTTTATCCTAGAAGCTAATATTATATGCTATATATTTTGTCTTTATGTTTATATTTATATAGCGTATGAAATTCTCTCACCATGGAAAAAATTCTTGGCTACACCCATGTTCTAGGTGATAATATAATAATATAGTGTAGCATAATACTATTTAGCTAGTAGGAGGATGAGACGATGAATAATGTATGATATATGGACGATAATTCAACATATATAAATAACATAAACTCTAGTCTTTCTAGAACTCTAGAGCCAAAATCCATAAATCCCAAATAAAATGAATTTGACTTTTGACCATGGTCATGCGGATATCAATTGATCCTTCGTTGTTATAAATCACATGGCAACACGAGATTTTGATGAAGTTGAGTAGGTTAGAAACATGCCTTATCACCCCAAATTCACAAAAAACAAATGCCACTTTTATTTACTACAGCATTATATGCTTCATACACTCTTCCATGTTACATTGCCAAATCCCTTAGTTTCAAGTTGAGAATAATGGGATTGTATTTCTTTAGGTTGGTATGCGTTTTAACAGTTTTACCATTTGTATTATCCTTTTTAAAGGTTAATTCACAAATTCAAGGATGTTCCATTGTGGGATTAGACTTGCAACATTGCTTGAATCCTTACGGTACTAATCCTGCATTCTCTTTTGATTCATGCTGCACCACGCTTAATCTAGCAATACAAGCTGGTTATCACTGCTTGTGTTCTTTGTTAAGCCCTTCTGGTTATCCTTCTATGAGCACCACACTGTCGCTCTCATTCTCCGGTTGTTACTTGTCAATTCCTCCTTTGACTCATTGCAACGGTATGATCACATTTTCAATCTTTTTCCTTCCTGGCAGATGAAATAGTCATCCGATTAGAGATCGAGTCACATTGGATTGGATGTGTTAGCGTGCTCTCCTAAAAAGTCGTTTTCTTGCATGTGAATCAATTTCGAGAAAAGCTTAGCATTTTCTTTGTGGCTAGTTTGTCAAGAGTGCAAGCCATTCAACTGAAAACTACATGTGCATTTTTTAATGCCCGCGTTCTCTCTAAAACGAAACGAAGCTTACCTATTATTTTGCTCGAGATGGGCCTGCAATTAAGCTTACCCTTCTTGAAATCTGACTTTGATCACATTGTTTCAGTTTTAGAGCCAACCCCTGCGCAAGCCCCTCCAGCCGCCGCTGCAGTACCAGTATCGCTAAACCAGCCACCACCAAGTCCAGCGCTGCCGTCACCAGATTTACCGAAGGATGAATTTGTGCCTTTGCCTCCTAAAGTAAACGAATCCCCTCTAATCAATTCAAAACTCAACGATTCTTCCACGGTAGAGACTGAGCCGGTTGCAAACGGCAGTCCTTTTCCCAAGCTGGGAATCCCAGAGTTCCCTGATCATTCATCATCTCACATTGCTACCACCAAAATGTCTTGGTCTTCAAGAATCTATTTTGTAGCTGCAGTTTGTGCATGTATAGCATGAGTAGGACCTTTATCTCACATAGTGGATCCCAGAATTCTGCTGTGCACCTAGCTTGAAGTTGTCCCGAAGATTCATTAGCCCATAGATATTGTTATTGTGGGGTATTGAACAAAATTGTTTGACTGCAATCAAGATCTTTTAAAACCATACGACACAAAGTGCTATGTGTTGATTGCTAATCTACTGTGAACATAAGTCTAAAAAGTCTTTGGGAATGATATTAATTAGATACATCATTATCTTGAACTAAGTTAACTCAAAACATACATTTACTCTTTCAATGCAAGTAATGGCAAGAAAAGGTGGCCATGGCTACCAGAGGCAAAAGGCGCACAAAAGTGTAGGGGTACAGTAGAACTTATAAGTAAGGCTTCAAGGTAAGGAGTGTGTTTTATCGAATAAAGTCTCACTAAGACATAATCTTCTAGAATTTAAATATTTGAAGTAAAATTCGTTACATATAATCTGATATATACTTCAAAACTACTAGACAATAATAACATAAGTATTCATTAGTTTATAAGTATAAATAAATGGTTACTGCATAAACCTCCTTCAGGGTCCAATAAGGTGCATTCAATGGGCTCCTTGAGACTTTAAAGCATGCCGATGCGTGTTTTTTACCTCCAAGGTGAGCGCTTCACTTAAATGCTGCAACCAAGGGGTAAAGTGCTAGCCATGGGTGTCAAGGTCCTTTGAGTCTAGGCACATGCCCCATGAGTTATCAATAACTATGAATATGCATTTATTTACAGTAAAACTTTAATTTCCGCTGCTAAAACAGTTTCGTGCAAATGTTTTTAAAAAGAGTAGAATAAATTGAATAATAGACAGCTGCATCCTGAATCCGCTTGATAAATATCAGCACAGTATAAAGTGGGAAAAAAAAAAGATGAACACAAAAGGCGTCTGTCCAGAAGAAATAAGGTTTCTGATGTCATATGTTCCCAATTTCACAAGCAAATCTGAAATCCGTCCTTTATTTTTGTAATTTTGTTTGAACTAGGTAACTTTTTTCTTTAATTTTCAAATAAAAAGAAAAAGGGCACGTTTGCAGACACTGTGGCATCAGATTCTCATTTCTTCATTTAAGTAAAATGGAAATGATTGTTTTGATCATATGTAGCTTCTTCAAGTGGTGGAGCCAGAAATATGAAAAAAGAGAAGGGGCCACAGCTAATGTTTTTTTCCCCTTAAAATCACATATAGGAACCAAATTCCATCTCTATTTTTAGTGTAACACAGGAAAAAAAATATTTTCAGAAAAAATTACGAGGAAAGGGCAAAAGCCAATACCGATCCCATCTCCCTTCCCCACCTGTTTCTCCTAATCAAGAATCTTAATCTCAGACACCATTTGGCCCTCTTCAATACTGTAATCACTTGACGATAGTTTGTCACAAATTTAACACACATCATGAAATACAAGACGACCTACAAACTTGAAACAAGGTTTAAGGTAACTGATTATGGAGAACTACAGGTTCCTTAATGTAACCAAGAGATGCCTAGGGGAAATATGTCGTTCTTCAAATATTAATGCTACCATGATTACTGTTTATAGAATATCACAAAATCAAACACATGACATGAAGGGAAAGGGCTATCTCATCTGGAAGCGCAATGGAAATCACACCTCCTCGAAGAACAACGCAGTTCAGAAATATTTTCAATAGTTCAAAATCTTTAAAAATTTCATTTTACCATCAGAATCTTCCCTCAAATTACGTTTGCATCTCATTTCCACACTCTTACTTACTTTCTATTTATAATTTAATGTTTTATCACCGAAAAAAATTTCTAATATTATCAATAACCAAACAGATTATTACAGAGACCAGGCATATCCGACAAAAATTATCAATTCAGATAACAAAATATATATTACATTCTCCAATNCAAGGAAAAAATTAATCACTAAAAAACCAAATCGTTTACAAAAATCAATACCAATAGTGATTATGACTAAAATCAATTTTCTCAATATTTTGAGAAAATAAATGCTTTCTAAAACCAAATAACCAGAATAAAACTTATTCAAGAAAGCAAAAACGTGAAGCCAAAAACTGGAGCAACAAAACACGATCTTCAGCCAACACTTGCACGTGTGTTGTCTGAGATGTCTCCAACACATCTAGAATCACGCAGTAT
Source organism: Primulina huaijiensis (assembly GCF_012295235.1). NCBI lineage: Eukaryota > Viridiplantae > Streptophyta > Magnoliopsida > Lamiales > Gesneriaceae > Primulina > Primulina huaijiensis. The sequence continues at coordinate 977,487 of NC_133321.1, forward strand.
CTGCACTCTTCAAAACAGCACGTCCCTTGAAGACTGTTTTTCTCTGAAATTGCACGACGTGCACGAGTGCGTGTATGTATGATCGAAAAGAGAGGAACCGCGCATCAATGTCCTTGATCTTCTATTTATAGACTTTTACTTTATCTCCACAAGGAAACCTATTGCACAAGGAAATTATGAATTTAATTATAAACAAACTCCTTTCAAACATTAATACCATATCTTATTAAATCATTATCATAAATATCATATCTAGAATATATTTGCATAATTATCTCATTATCTAGAAAGACAAAATCATATTAAATATTATACTCAATCAAATCAACAAGGAAAAGATAATTTTAAGAAAATCATTTAAATTAAGAAATTAAAATTTTCCTTTAGAGAGCTTTGGTAGTTCTCACAAGAGAAGGGACGAGGCTAAAGATCAACCGTAAATTCTCTTAAAATTAGTGTTCAAACCCTGTAGTGGTAAATTTGGGGTAATTAACAAAAAAATTTTCGTCAAATATTTTTTTTAAAAAAATAATTTTCTCGATATATTTGAAAATCCCTATAATTTTTTTAGGGATGTACATACAAAATCCCTATAATTTTTTTTTAAAAAAATTTCGACATATTTTTTAATCAATTTGTATCAAATAAAAATGATGTACATACAATTGATTTTGAGTTTGAATATAATCTAGATGAGTTATTGGAGAAATGTGAAGATGAAAGATATTTAAGTTAAAAAAATATGGAGCATATGTTTAGATTATTTATTGTACAAATTAAATTATTTCTTGGTAGAAATGTGTAGATAAAACAAATTATTTAAATTTTTTTCCTGAAAAATTTGTAATCTGGTTACCGACCTAATTAACCTTTTTTTAAATCGGTTTAGTTTATTCAGTTTTCACAAAGTTCGGTTCGGTTTCATAAAAAATTCAGTTCGGTTCAATTTAATAATCACTATTGTGATTTTTTTTATTGTTAGGTGAGAGTGAAGAAATCGATTCGAGATGCATTTGAACGAGTTCGACTCTCTAAAGTCGCGCGCAAGGAGAAGAAACAATTCACATTTTTTAAGTGAAGATAAGAACTTGTTTTTTTCTACTTCTTATTGAGTATTTATGAGGTTAGATCATAATTGCTCGTGTTCCCCTCTACTTTCGTACTTGAATATATGTAATTGTTATTTAATTTTAACACATATAATACCTCATATTCGACTCATTATACCAGAAGTTCTATATTTTGTACCAGGAATCTTGTTAAAAAATAATTATTTGGTAGATACAAATAACAATAATAATTATATCGGTTCTTATTAAATATATGAAAGGTTGGATCAACAACATCATAACTCTTGATTAAAATATAATTATCCTTGCGCCTCCCTGACGAGTGTTTGTGACTCAGGTGATGCCCCACAAAGTTAACTGTATACTATCTACGTGGATCCGTTTACTAGCTAGGTGTCCAATTTACCAACCAGTCGGATCTTACATCTCCAGTCTATGCCATAAGTTTATTTTAGCTGCATCAGCTTCGCTCCGTCTGTGGGAACGCCAGTCACTTCATCATTCCAGGATGCACACTCTCACAATGTTAGGGGTGAGGGACACCCGCCTCTTAATCCTTCGTAGTCAAAGACATCTGAAAAATATTGCCAAGGTTTACTGCAACCTCTTAAGCATCAAGGTTTACTGCAACCCCCGCACTTGATGAAGGAAAATCCTAAGCGTTAGACATCTGAAAAATATTGCAGCTTCCATAAAGATAAAGGTCATTCCACTGAGGATTGCTTCAGCATTCGGACCCAAGCATAAGGAGGAGAACACACCTAGCGAAAGCATAATATTTGTTATAACCAAGGGCCCACTTGCGTTGATTCAAACAAGGCAAGAAAAAATCTCACGTGTGCTGCTAGAGGCGATCTAACTTCATCACACTTAATCATTGCTTAGTCAATTAATAAGATATCAATAACAGATGAGGATATGTTTTTTGAGAAAGAGGACTTGGGAGCCTCTCGAAAAGGACACAATGATGCCTTAATCATTTGTGCCACGATTTCTAACTTTGGGTAAATAAAATATTGGTAGATTAAGGAAGCTCGACAGATATCATCTTTCACGAGGATTCCAAATATTGGGTCTGAGCAATGCTCAATTAAAACAGGTGAAAACACCTCTCGTCTAGGGGTGGGCATAGTTTGGTTAAAACCGAAATAACCGACCGGACCAAAAAATTGGGTTTAAATGGTTTGGTTTTATTGGTTTTTTTGGCCAGTTACGGTTTCAAAATTAAAGAAATTCAGTTTTACAGTTCGGTTTACGGTTTTGATCTCCAGAAAACCTAAATAACTGAACCGACCATATTATATTTAACTATAGGGCTTTTTGTAAAAAGGGCTAATAAAAGAGCCTTAGTCATGTGACAAGTCCAATATTGACTACTGACTAATCCTCTCGTCTGGGAGTTAGGGTTGAATTTAGTCATCACTCATCTCTATACATCTATACCTCTATCAGCCGTTTTCTTTTCTTCCTCATATGAATTTACGCACTCCATTCTGTGCTTCAAATTTCAATCTTTATAGCCCGTGTTACTTCAATAACTTATCACTTTGTTTTTCTTTTGGATGATTCATTAATCATTATTTTATTTTATTGGGTTGTTCTCTTCCAAGTTCTCGGTTCTGTTTCTTAGATTGTTAAGTCATAAGTGTATTATAATTATATATGTTTTACTCATCTACTATCATTGTTTCTTTTATATGTGTTGCATTCATCAAGCATCAGTGATATATAAATTTAAATCTTAACAAAATATTATAAAACCGTATATAATTAACCATATAAACCGAACCGTATTACAAAAAAACCGGACCGAATCGTAATAAAATGTTTTGGTTTTGGACCATATATATTCAAAATCGAAAACCAAAAAATCGAACTATTGTAGAGAAAACCGGACCGAACCGACCGACGCCCACCCCTAATCTCGTCGTTTTTTTCGGAGAAGTAGTTGAAGCAATAAAAGAAATCACCCTGCCCGTATCCTTGGGATCTTACCTATGGCGGAGCAAACAAAAGGTGAAGTTTTTAGTGGTGAAAGCCCCCTTGGCTTACATCGTGATACTTGGTCGCCCAAGTCTATTTCGAGCCATTGTGTCCACATATCACGTGAAACTGAAGTTCCCAACTCCAGAAGGGGCAGAAGAGGTGATTGGAGATAGGAGGCTTGCAATAGAATGTCATGCGTCCAGTTGAGAAATGAGGTGGAGACTCGGAGAAAGCAGGGCCCCAAGACAGATTCCTTGAAGGAGAATAAGCAAAAAATTGAAAAAGATTCAAATGGCAATGGAGCACACATCGAGGGAGAATCAAAGGACAAAGAAAGAACGACCTCGACACAAGCTTTCAAACATATAAAAATAGTGCCCAATGATCTGATAAAAACCCTCAGGATTGGGTCGGATCTGCTGGAAAAAGTGGAGAACACTTTAACTGATTTTCTTCAACTCAACACTGCTGGCAAAATTTCCAAAAATATGATTTATATCATTCATATACGTCGAGATTGCTAAAATAGCAAATACATGCAAATACGTTACAACTTCTAAAAATAGCATATATCATACATACACTTTAAAACTTCTAAAAATAACATTTAACGTGATTTTGAATTGTTTTAGGAAGTTGCAAACTGCCCTCGAGTTTCCTCAAACCGACCGCATAAGATTCAACGCTATACGTACCCGGACGACCTTAAACTTTGACTCAAGGAGACGACTTGATTTCAAAACTTTATAAACACCCAAAAATATCCAGTAGCTTGCTGGAAATTCAATCTTAGGACCTACGTTTCAAAAACGACTCGATTCGCTTATCGGATGACTTGTTTACTACCGTTTTCACGTTTTTTGGTTAAACAAATGACCAAACTACCCTTCCGACTCGAACCAACTCAAGACCAGACCTTTCGTAATGTCCTAAGACACCATTTAAGCTGCTGGAAGTCCCCAAGACCAAGCCAAAACCAAAAACATGGATTTAAAATTTAACCTAGTCTCAATTCGCCTCTATTTTGACACGTTCGAGCAATTTACGACCTCGAACGGACCACGGCTAGAAACGACTATGAACCAGGCACTAGACCCCTTCATTAGACCTTAAACAAGACCATGATCAGGCTCTTTTGGACACAGACCAGATGCTCAAGGCTCCCAACCCCTCACAACAGCAGCCCGTTGAATGGCTCTTCGCGTGCAGCCGAGGAACAAACGCTCCAGCAGCTGTGGCTGCCTTTGACTCAAATTTTGGCTCACACCAGACTCTCACCAGGACCCTAAGGCACGTTCCGAGCCCCTGGACCATCCCTTTACACATCCCTTTATCCCATAGAACCGTGACACACCAAAACAGCCCCCACGAGTGCAAATTTTGGAGTTTCGGTTCCAACACTAAACCAGCCCGTCCAAGCCTTAACCAGAACCATCCTAGATCTTCCTAGGACTCTAAACCACACATCCAGATCATGGCTAGGGTCCCATGCAGCCCCAATGGCCATTTGAACCCAAGCCTCCCCTCCTATGCACTCTCGGTCGGCCCTCATGGAAATTAGCGTGTAGGGTCACAACCCCTTGCGGCTCTCTTTATTGACTATTGCCCCTTCAAAACTTACCCTTAGCGGCTAGATCTTCACTTGCATCTAATGGTTTGCATCTCTCCTTCAACAATTCCTCAAAATATTAAGAATCCTTGTAAAAAATGAGATGCGCATGCAATAAACTTTGAAACCAACATCCTCATAAACTTTTCACACAAATCAGCATTCATGCAATAATATGGATTAAATGGTGCTTGAAAAATGGTTTGAAAATATGTCTTGTTCATTTATTCTTATGAGATACGAGAGACGGGGCGACGAGAGACGAACGGGACGCGAAATCTCCCTTCCTTCCTTCCTCTATGTCTCGGCCACCTAGAATCATAGTGTGTGTGTGTGTGCTGCAATTGTGTGTTGGAGGCGTGAGAATGAGGGTGTCGGGTTATTATGTTTTATTTAATTAGGTCATTAAGTTGTTAATTAGGCTTAAGTTTATATAATGGACCATATAATTAATTAATTAACCACAAACATACTAGGCCCATTAAAGTGTCCCAACAATATTTAAAAATATTTGGTGCCACTCTTTTTTAATATCGCACGTCCGAAACTAATCATTTTCTAGCAAAAGTTCGTTACCGATTAAGTTCGTCCCTTACTATAAATAGATTGCCGCTTTCCTATTTTAGACTTACTAAATTTAGAGTTTCTATTTATAACTTTATCAAAATCGTCCTCGGTTCTCTCGCCTTCTGTCGTACATTGCGTATTCGATTGCGTAAAGTTTACATTCATAACATTCGGTTAAATAATCATTAAATCATTCAGATACTTAAACATGCTTCTAGACCACTCACTTAAATAAATTTTCAAATAATTTTCATACATTCATGTGGTTAGTGTATTCGAGTTTTCGGCCGTTACGAGGTTATTTAACTTACTTTATTAATTTTATTTAGAATCAAGAAAAGTAATGTCGGGAAACTATTACTGATGAAGGTCAGTATTTTTTTTAGTTATCTTTAATTTAAAATATGATTGACATAAATCTTATAATTGATGTGCGAAATAATGGCATAACTGATCAATTTTATTTTGCAGCTCAATTTTATTTGCTAGTTGCAAAATAAAATTATGATATATTTTGATTACATGCAGAATATCATGAAAAAACGACATATATTAATTAGATTACTTCAATAAGAGAAATGATGAATCATCAAATAATCCAAAAGATGGACCAGAATCATATATCTCGAATTCAAATTCCCCGTCGGAAAATAAAAAATCGAGATTTGAAAATGAAGAAGTTGAACCAATTGACAATAATACTTCATATTATGAACCCGATTCTGGAAAACGAATTCCAATATTACAGAATCCGATTGACAAACAAGATGAGGTGAAAATAGTATATATTGATAAAGGACCGAGTCAACCTATATATGATTATCCTTCTACTAATTATGAGGGTCAAAATCGAAAATTTGAATCCTCTTGGTTTAAAAAAGATTCATTGCTTGAGTTTACTATAGAAAAAAGTAGATTTTTCTTCCCTTTTTTATATCTTTGATAATGTTTTGGCACAATTGACACATTCACTGTTAAGTGATTCAAAAATTGAAAAATGTTCAACTGTAAAAATTGTCCATTCAGACGACATTAAGGAGATGGAAATTCGAGACAGTTTTGCTATGAGAAATGGAGAGACTTGTAAAACTTAGATTAACATATTGATATGAGGATGCAAAAGAATCTTCCGAGGAAATTGATCAAAATCGGTTGCTTTAAAAGTGTCTATTGAAAGTATGAAGTTTCTAGCGATGTAAAGATGTGCTTTTAGAGGACATCATGAATCATTTGACTCTGTCAATCTTGAAAATTATATTGAATTGATGAAACTTTTAGAAAGAATGAATTCAGAAATTGGTGAAATTGTTCTAGAAAAGACAACAAGAAATGCCAAATATAGATCACCATCGATTTAAAAAGAGATTCTAAAATTTATTGCTGATATTGTGAGAGATAAAATTCGTGAAAAAATTGGGTATACCAAGTTTTGTATTGTTGTTGATGAAGCAGTTGATGAAGCAAACAAAGAACATATGTGTATTATTTTGAGATATGTTGATATGGATGGGTTCATAAAGAACGATTTTTTGAAGTCTTGAATGTTGAAAATACAAATTTTTTAATTTTGAAAAAATAGATATGTAATGTATTAAATAAATACAATCTCTCTGTTGAAAATTTAAGAGGACAATGGTATGATGATCCTTGCAAAATATGGGGTGAATAGAATGGACTACAAGCTTAATTTCTTAAAGATTGTCCACATGTTTACTATGTCCATTGTTTTTATCATAGAATACAACTTGTTTCAGTTGCAGTTTCTAAAGAAATACATGATGTGTGGCATTTCTTTTCAACATCAAGCTCAACTACCAATTTTTTTGGTGCTTCTGCTAAACGTCATTTTCAATTGAAATCAATTCGAAGTATAAATTATTGATTTGATAGAATTGGAGGAAAGTTGAGATTGGTATTGGAGCTAATCAAAATTCTTCTTTGCAATGAGCTGAAGCTACTCGTTGGAGCTCACATTTTAACTCTGTTAGGAGATTGATTGATTTATTCGGTTCAACATGACATCTCTTGAAGATCTTATTGATGGTGGTTTGAACAGTAATATTTGTGGAGAGGCTAAAGGTTTGTACTTACATATAAAATCATTTGAGTTTGTTTTTATATTACTTTTTGTGCTTGGAGTTTTGGGGTGTTAGAAATGTTACGTCAAAGATTGCAAAAGGATAACATTGACATTTTGAGTTTTGTTAATTTGGTCTTTCTACCAGGTTGATTCTTCAATATATTCGAGATGATAGATGGGAAACCTTTATTTTGAATGTGACAAAGTTTTGTGAAGTTAATGATATTGATGTGCCCGACTTGAATGATTGTTATATGCAAGGTATGAAAAGTTCTCTTTTAGCAGAAGAACAATACAACGGTACATGATCACCATCACTTTCATACATGCAATGTTGTAATAGATTTTTACTTGATGGAGTCGAACAAAAGATTTTCGGAGAGTTAAATGGAACTTTTTACTCTTATCGATGCATTGAGCCCAGATGGATTCAAATCATTTTCTCTCTATGTTATTTGTTCTTTAGTTGATAAGTTTTATCATCAAGATTTTACTAAATAAGAAAGAGATGATTTAGAGAGACAATTAGATCATTACAAGTTTGATATGTCTCGTCATTTACGAATTCAAAAACTTGATTCTATTCATTACTCGTGTCAAACAATGGCTGCAACAAATAAGTCACACATCTATCCATTAATTGATAAATTAATTCGGTTGGTGTTGACTTTTCCTGTTTCCACAACAACTACAGAACGAGTTTTTTGATGATGAAATTTATCAAGACGTCGCTTTGTATTGAAATGGAAAATGAGTCTCTAACTAATACCATGATTATCTGTATTGAGAGGAAGATTTCTCTTGCTATTGATACTGAGTCTATCATTGACAAATTTGATATTTTGAAAAATCGGAAGTTGCAACTGAAGTAGAATTCTGTTATATTTATGTTGTATATTTTGGAATACTTTTTATTTTATCCTTGAAGCTAATATTTTATGCTATATATTTTTTATGTTTATATTTATTTAGCGTATGAAATTTTCTCACCATGGAAAAAATTCTTGGCTACACCGCTGTTCTAGGTGTTAATATAATAATAGTGTAGCATAATACTATTTAGCTAGTGAGATGAGACGATGAATCATGTATGATATATGGATGATAATTCAACATATATAAATAACATAAACTCTAGTCTTTCTAGAACTCTAGAGCCAAATATCCATAAATCCCAAATAAAATGAATTTGACTTTTGACCATGGTCATGCGGATATCACATGATCCTTCGTTGTTATAAATCACATGGCAACACGAGATTTTGATGAAGTTGAGTAGGTTAGAAACATGCCTCATCACACCAAATTCACAAAAAACAAATGCCACTTTTATTTACTACAGCATTATATGCTTCATACACTCTTCCATGTTACATTGCCAAATCCCTTAGTTTCAAGTTGAGAATAATGGGATTGTATTTCTTTAGGTTGGTATGCGTTTTAACAGTTTTACCATTTGTATTATCCTTTTTAAAGGTTAATTCACAAATTCAAGGATGTTCCATTATGGGATTAGACTTGCAACATTGCTTGAATCCTTACAGTACTAATCCTGCATTCTCTTTTGATTCATGCTGCACCACGCTTAATCTAGCAATACAAGCTGGTTATCACTGCTTGTGTTCTTTGTTAAGCCCTTCTGGTTATCCTTCTATGAGCACCACACTGTCGCTCTCATTCTCCGGTTGTTACTTGTCAATTCCTCCTTTGACTCATTGCAACGGTATGATTACATTTTCAATCTTTTTCCTTCCTGGCAGATGAAATAGTCATCCGATTAGAGATCGAGTCACATTGGATTGGATGTGTTAGCGTGCTCCTAAAAAGTCGTTTTCTTGCATGTGAATCAATTTCTAGAAAAGCTTAGCATTTTCTTTGTGGCTAGTTCGTCAAGAGTGCAAGCCATTCAACTGAAAACTACATGTGCATTTTTTAATGCCCGCGTTATTTCTAAAACGAAACGAAGCTTACCTATTATTTTGCTCGAGATGGGCCTGCAATTAAGCTTACCCTTCTTGAAATCTGACTTTGATCACATTGTTTCAGTTTTAGAGCCAACCCCTGCGCAAGCCCCTCCAGCCGCCGCTGCAGTACCAGTATCGCTAAACCAGCCACCACCAAGTCCAGCGCTGCCGTCACCAGATTTACCGAAGGATGAATTTGTGCCTTTGCCTCCTAAAGTAAATGAATCCCCTCTAATCAATTCAAAACTCAACGATTCTTCCATGGTAGAGACTGAGCCGGTTGCAAACGGCAGTCCTTTTCCCAAGCTGGGAATCCCAGAGTTCCCTGATCATTCATCATCTCACATTGCTACCACCAAAATGTCTTGGTCTTCAAGAATCTATTTTGTAGCTGCAGTTTGTGCATGTATAGCATGAGTAGGACCTTTATCTCACATAGTGGATCCCAGAATTCTGCTGTGCACCTAGCTTGAAGTTGTCCCGAAGATTCATTAGCCCATAGATATTGTTATTGTGGGGTATTGAACAAAATTGTTTGACTGCAATCAAGATCTTTTAAAACCATACGACACAAAGTGCTATGTGTTGATTGCTAATCTACTGTGAACATAAGTCTAAAAAGTCTTTGGGAATGATATTAATTAGATACATCATTATCTTGAACTAAGTTAACTCAAAACATACATTTACTCTTTCAATGCAAGTAATGGCAAGAAAAGGTGGCCATGGCTACCAGAGGCAAAAGGCGCACAAAAGTGTAGGGGTACAGTAGAACTTATAAGTAAGGCTTCAAGGTAAGGAGTGTGTTTTATCGAATAAAGTCTCACTAAGACATAATCTTCTAGACTTTAAATATTTGAAGTAAAATTCGTTACATATAATCTGATATATACTTCAAAACTACTAGACAATAATAACATAAGTATTCATTAGTTTATAAGTATAAATAAATGGTTACTGCATAAACCTCCTTCAGGGTCCAATAAGGTGCATTCAATGGGCTCCTTGAGACTTTAAAGCATGCCGATGCGTGTTTTTTACCTCCAAGGTGAGCGCTTCACTTAAATGCTGCAACCAAGGGGTAAAGTGCTAGCCATGGGTGTCAAGGTCCTTTGAGTCTAGGCACATGCCCCATGAGTTATCAATAACTATGAATATGCATTTATTTACAGTAAAACTTTAATTTCCGCTGCTAAAACAGTTTCGTGCAAATGTTTTTAAAAAGAGTAGAATAAATTGAATAATAGACAGCTGCATCCTGAATCCGCTTGATAAATATCAGCACAGTATAAAGTGGGAAAAAAAAAAAGATGAACACAAAAGGCGTCTGTCCAGAAGAAATAAGATTTCTGATGTCATATGTTCCCAATTTCACAAGCAAATCTGAAATCCGTCCTTTATTTTTGTAATTTTGTTTGAACTAGGTAACTTTTTTCTTTAATTTTCAAATAAAAAGAAAAAGGGCACGTTTGCAGACACTGTGGCATCAGATTCTCATTTCTTCATTTAAGTAAAATGGAAATGATTGTTTTGATCATATGTAGCTTCTTCAAGTGGTGGAGCCAGAAATATGAAAAAAGAGAAGGGGCCACAGCTAATGTTTTTTTCCCCTTAAAATCACATATAGGAACCAAATTCCATCTCTATTTTTAGTGTAACACAGGAAAAAAATATTTTCAGAAAAAATTATGAGGAAAGGGCAAAAGCCAATACCGATCCCATCTCCCTTCCCCACCTGTTTCTCCTAATCAAGAATCTTAATCTCAGACACCATTTGGCCCTCTTCAATACTGTAATCACTTGACGATAGTTTGTCACAAATTTAACACACATCATGAAATACAAGACGACCTACAAACTTGAAACAAGGTTTAAGGTAACTGATTATGGAGAACTACAGGTTCCTTAATGTAACCAAGAGATGCCTAGGGGAAATATGTCGTTCTTCAAATATTAATGCTACCATGATTACTGTTTATAGAATATCACAAAATCAAACACATGACATGAAGGGAAAGGGCTATCTCATCTGGAAGCGCAATGGAAATCACACCTCCTCGAAGAACAACGCAGTTCAGAAATATTTTCAATAGTTCAAAATCTTTAAAAATTTCATTTTACCATCAGAATCTTCCCTCAAATTACGTTTGCATCTCATTTCCACACTCTTACTTACTTTCTATTTATAATTTAATGTTTTATCACCGAAAAAAATTTCTAATATTATCAATAACCAAACAGATTATTACAGAGACCAGGCATATCCGACAAAAATTATCAATTCAGATAACAAAATATATATTACATTCTCCAATTCAGTGTTTGAATTTATACCCACCAAATATTTTAGAAAAATATTGGAATATAAGCTACATACCTTAAATTTCATATAGATTTCTATTAGAAAGTTTAATTGGTTTTAATCGTAGCTTTGTTAATATTTTTTTGGTATATAGAATAAGATTTTTATGCTGTAACTTAAGTCATCATGGTTCATCGAAATCATCCCTTGTTCTCTCTCTCTAGCCATGTTCATCACGTAGATATCATTATTATGAAAAAATTTAGAGCAAAGAAAAAATTGGCATTTAAACAATATCAAAACATAAAACAGAGCAGCCAAGATGAAGTATTCCCAAGAATCAATGCCATGTCAGCACCAAAACTAAGCTTCATCACAAAATGATGGGCAATAATTTTCTCATGTGAGAAAGAAAGGTTGTCACGTTAGAAAGAACTCACATACCATTTCTTGCTTCATCAAATCAGATTATGTTCAATTCTCTTGTTCTCAACCAAATAGGCTGCTATTGAGAGTTGAGAGAGTGTCCTATTTCACAATCCGTCTCTTTGATTCATCCATTTAGCATGTATTGCAATGCTACTCACTGGAACTGGCCGATAGATTCGGTACCTTAATTATTTAATGTCAGAGAGGACTGGTCTTGCTGCCTGGCACTTAACATTAATTTTTCAATCCGATGTTTCTCTCTATGCATACCCCCCTTCTCAAGTTTTTCAACCAACTTCTTATAAGTACAGTCCATGGGGACAAATCCCTTAATCACTAATTCCTCAAAAAAGGAACAAGCATAATCAAGTTTCTCACTACGACATAGCTGACTGACCAAAAGAGTATAAGTTCCGAGATCGATGCTAACATCATTCCTAAACATGTGGCTCAACAAAAAAGCAAGCACCTTCATTCTTTTCAGTTTGCAGCACATTTTTAGTAATGGAGCATAAGTATTGAGATCAGGCTTAATATGATTTTCTTCCATTTTCTGAAGTAAAGTCAGAGCCTTCTCTTCTTGCAAGTATTTCGCAGCATTAGTAATTACTATGTTGTATGAATACACATCTGGAACAACTCCCTGTTTTGACATATTCTCGAACACATCTTCAGAATCTTTTAACCTCCCTGTGGCACTTAGAGCATTAATAAAGACGCCATAAAAAGCAGCATCGGGAGAACAATTGTTCTGCTTCATCTTTTCATAAATCTCGAAAGCTTTATTTGTTTCCTTTGCCTTTGCCAAAGCTTTTATTATAATCGTGTAAGTCACAACACTAGGAGATAATCCATCTTTCCGCATTTGTTCCAAAGTAGCATCGACATTACGAAAATCTTTTTCGATACAGTAGGTTGCAATGAAGTGCGTGTACGTAATCAAATCAGGAGCAAATCCATAGGCTTTCATCTCATTCATGGTATTTATAGCTTTGGCTATCTGTCCAGATTTGCACCAACCATGAATTAACACATTGTAAGTCTGTAAATTTGGAGGAATGAGTTCCTTAAAATCCAAAAGCAAGCCCTCCGCATGCTCAACACTTCCTTCTTTCACCAACGCATCCATCAATAAATTCATGGACATTAAATCTTGTTTGACTCCAAATAATTCCATTTTCCTGAATGCTTCTACAGCATCCTCATAGTTACCAGCTTTAGCCAGACGTCTCATGACTTTAGACATAGTATCCAATGTGACATATGGTCCCAAACTTTTCATTTCTTCCACCAATTCCCACATAAGGTCAAATTTCTTCATTTTCCCCAAATTGTCTACCATCAAGTTATACAGTTCAGGCGAATGAGGAATTCCATTTTGTAAAGCAGACCACTTAAAAAATCCTAAAGCTGCTATCCACTCATAGCTAAATCTCTTCAATGTGTGCTCGATCAAGCACTGGGATAAGTCAACATCACAGTCATTTAACGTTTTCACAACCATATCGTGGGACTTAAACTGATTCTTTAGAAGCTTACTTATTTTTTCAACATCACTTTCGAAGAAACCATTTTCAACGCTTTTCACATCAACTTCCTGCTTGTCAATCTTGTGATTCTCTATCCAATACGATATTGAAGGAGGCACAAAGTCATCATCCTCTTGATTTCTAGTAGCTGTGACATTACCAGGAACTGTAACCCAATGAGGAAGCTCAGGTGTTTCATTAGTGTCAGATTTACCTTTAGCCGTAAGTGGCTCGAGCACAAAGTTAATACCTATATCAACATTACTATAATATCTTCCACAACATTTGAAATACATCCGAGTCCCGAGTAGCCAAAAAGAATAGAAATGCTTCAACTTCGATTGCATTATCAGCAATCCTGATATCAAATAAACACGATAAAATAATTAAAAAGCGTAAAAAAGGATCTTAGGCATCTAAAAAGTAAGGAAGACAACATTTTTAACAATCCCGGTGAGGAAAAGACAAAGAACTTAGAAATCACAATATTTCCAAAGGAAGTAAAAAAACCTTAGAAGCAAACTGAAGAATTCAAGAAAATATAATCTTTTTCTTTCTATAAAAAAAAAAAGAAAGAAAGAAAGAACAAATGGGCAAGCCTGAAATCAGTCGATTATCATTTTATCATAAGTTTCACGGAATCTGTGCAGCTAACATGATGGAAAAATAACAGAAGAGTGAAAAAGGTTGAAATTAGTGGACTTTCACAGAATCAAGCTTATTCAAACAAAACTGTCGAGGCTTGATTAAACAATTCGTCGAAGCTTGAAGAGCAGAAGACTTACACGCATAAATTCATGTAAAATTTACCTGAAAAAGAAGCAGTGTTTGGATTTGGGGAAATCTTAATTTACAATTTGAGGGAATAAGAAGGCCGTTAGCCAAGCGCGCTTGCCCTCGGGGGCTATGTGGTGTTGTTACACGGCCTTTTTGTTCGGACCAGATATCAGCAATCCATGATTTTTCAGACTATTTTATCAAAATCTGTAATATATAATTTTATATTTGAAAAAATTACATAGTACCAGGGTACTTTTTTAGTACCACATTTCCACATGAAGTGTACCACATTTTGTATGACATAGTACCACAATTTTGTGGGTAGTGAGTGAACCCAAAGAAATATTTTGATTGAGGATTTTTCACCAACTTCCCCTTTTTTTGGCTATCATTTCAGTTTGTTATGCCGTCAAAATTGAGTCTTCACCTGTATTTTTCATTTTTTGACAAATATGAAATTCAAAAAAATAAAATAAAATTGCAGAACAGCATAAATATACCAAAATTACCGAAATAAAAATATAGAGGGTCCAAAATTACAATTTTCGTAACTTCTCACACTCGTTCATCTTTTTTCGCAGTATTATTTTTCAAATAACTTCGTGGATGCCATATCAATGAGTAGTAGATGACCTCCACTGGTGTTAGAAGTAAAAGTCTGATCTCGATCTTCAAAGATCAGCAGTTAATGGCTATGTAATACGGAATGAGTCTACCGAACTTCGAAAATAATTAAAGATTTGTTATAGGAAGTCCGAATGATAAAAGTATTCTATGTCTCCTTTTCTTCTTTTTCAAAAAGTTATTCAATAAAAGAATTTGATATTTACAGGTTCTGTAAACACCCATTTCAGTAGAATTTAGCATTGTCTACTGAAACTCTTAGTAACATCTTCTTTTCAAATACAAACAGACTTCTGAACAGAAAGACTCATTCTGCCAGTTACAAAGACTTATTCAAATGATTGAACAAGAATAAGATTATAATGAGTAAGAAGTAGCACAAGATGATCTCTAGAAAAATATGACAGAACTTGAAAGTGTGAAAGTGTGCTTCTGATATTTTCAGCAATGCTTCTGAGTAGTAAGAATTGATCGCGTAGAGTGTTTGTTCCTCCTTTGCTGAAATATGTATTGGTATTATAAAGATGATCTTCAAACGTTTGGATTTGAACGGCTATAAACTGGTCGTATCAAGATCATATATGCATTTGTATGATTATGTCATGTGTTATACGATATATTCTAAAAATAGTATGTGACAATAAATGTTTGAAACGAACAGTCCAATCATTTAGAAAATGCACTCCTTAACTAGAATATTGAACATTTTCTGAATGTTCGTTCTGCTAATTATCAGCAGAGGGGCATTCACTTGTCACGAAAATATCAGGAACTTGATTAGATCGAGGAACATTAGTAAAGATAGTCAAGGTTCGAATGGTGTTTGGGATGTACTCATGCATAACCATTTCAACAATCGGTGCTGCTATATTTTGTTGTAGACAAGTCTCAGCATAAATGCTTTCAGCAATAATGTCTTCATCTTGCACTTGATTCAGAGAGACTTCTAGAACAGTTGGTACATCAGTAGTCTCTTGAGCTTCTACTGGAATTGGTTCTAAAGAATGAGGCGGAGATGGTACATATACTAACTCATCAATTACTTGATCTTGCGTAGGATCAATAGCCATATCTTCAATAGAAATTGCTACTTGAGCAATTGAGTTGACCACATAATCAACGGTGGACAAAATCAGGTCTCTGGTTGAAAGTAGAGAAGAAGATTGATGAGGTTGGACAACAATAACTGCTGAAGTTACAAGAGTGCTGGATGCAATATCTTCGGGAGGATATTGAGCATGTTCCTCTATTGTTGTAACGTTGAGATCCATTGGAGCAGGAATCTGAATTGTTATGTAACGCCCGAAAACCCAAATACACTAACTATATGCATGAAAATTTATTTGAAATTATTTAAATGAGTTGTCTAGAAGCATGTTTAAGTATCTGCATGATTTAATGATTATTTAACCGAATGTTATGAATGTAAACTTTACGTAGTCGAATACGCGATACACGACAGAAGGCGAGAGAACCGAGGACGATTTTGATAAAGTTTCTATTTTTAGAAAGTTATAAATAGAAACTTGGGACTTAATAATCCAAATTAGGAAAGCGGCAAATCTATTTATAGTAAGGGACAAACTTAATCGGTAGCGAACTTTTGCTAAGAAAATGAGTAGTTTCGGGTGTGCGGTACTAGAAACGAGTAGCACTAAATATTTTTGGGACTTTCTAGTGGAATAATTATGGGTTTAATTAATTCCTTAATGGGCTTAGATTAGTAAGGATTTAATTCAAATAATTAGGGCAGTTAACTAACCTAAAGTCCACTTAACAACTTAATGATTATTTAAATAAAACCTACCCACCCTACACCCCACATTCACGTCTCTCCCACCACCACCAGCACACACAAAAACACACTAGGACTCTAGAAGTGGCCGAACACTAGAGGCGAGGAAGGAAGAAAGTTTTGCGTCCCGTTCGTCTTTCGTCGCATCGTCGCTCGTATATCGTAAGAATAAAGAAACAAAGCATGTTTTCAAACTCTTTTTCATACACCACTCACTCCATAATATTTCATTCATGCTGATTTTGTGTGAAAATTTTGTAAGGATGATGGTTTCCAATTTCATATTTGTTCATCTCATATTTTCTTAAAAGATTCTTAACGTTTTGTGAATTGTTGAAGGAGGGATGCAAGCCAAAGTATTCAAGGATTGGTCTAGATGTTTAAGAAGAGGATTGAAGGGACAAAAGATAAACTAAGGAGCCGCATAGGGCTGTCTAGCCCTGCACGCATAAAGTATGTCTAAAAAAATATTTATTTTATATTTATATCACAAATTTTCATAATTTAATATTTATTTTGAACATTTTTTATTTTTAAACAATTGTTTATTTGATTTAGTAAATATACTTTATTTTTATACAATTAAACTTTCAAATTTAAATCATATATATGAGGGAGATTTGTTATTATGTGTTTAAATTAAAATATTAATTTTTTAATTTTATTTCATTTTCTTTAAAAAAATTCAAAATCAGTTTGATCGCGTTGATTCTGGTTCGAGTTCGGATTGAGAATTTTGGGTTGACTCGGGTTTGGGTTGGGTTCGGGTTGAGCAATAGTACATCAATTTTTGAATAGTAATATTGCTCAACCCGACCCGACCTGACCCCACCCACCCAAATTGACACCCCTACCCTGATTGTCCCGTCAATGATTGTATATCACATATCATCATTTTGTGCAGCTAAATGAGCCTGCATTCTGATTTTCCAAACATCAAATTCTTCCTTGGAGAACATATTTGTAAGGAATATTGCTCCACATATGTGAGTGTATATAACAGCAGTAATATAAAATTATAAATTTGTGTTTTATCAGAATTAAGTGTTGTGCAAAATGTTACAACATTTCAGACAACATGCAGCGCAATATTAAAGTTTGTAACACAAATTGACTTTAAGTAAATAGAATGGACAAGATNCAAGTAAATATAATGGACAAGATTAAATTTGCACATATATAAATAAATACTTGTGCGGTACCTCAAGACAAAAATTAATCACTAGAAAACCAAAACATTTACAAAAACCAATCGCTAGTGATTTTAACGAAAATCAATTTCCTCAACACGTTGAGAAAATAAAATACTTTCTATAACAAAGAACAACACTAAAACGCTATTAAGAAAGCAAAAACGTGAAGCCAAAAACTAGAGCAACAAAACGCGATCTTCAGCCAACACTTGCACGTGTGTTTGTCTGAGATGTCTCCAACAATCTCGGCAGCACGAGCAACAGCACTCTTCAAAACAGCAACGTCCTTGGAGAATGTTTTTCTCTGAAATCCACGACGTGCAAAAGTGCGTGTATTATTGATCGAGAGGCATCACCTCCAATAGTGTCCTTGTTTCTCTTATTTATGAACTTTATCTCTCCTAGAGCTTATCTCCACAAGGAAACCTATTGCACAAGGAAAAGTAAGAGTTTAATTAGGAAAAAAAACTCTTTTTGAACATTGATACAATATCATTATAATATTTGCATAATTATCTCATTATCTAGAAGGGCAAAATCTCATAAGATATTATACTCAATCAAATTAACAAAGAAAAAATAATATTATGGAAATCATTTAAATTAAGATATTATATTTCCCTTCAATCTCTCCCTGTTTGCCTTTCTGGACAAAATGAGATCAAACCCATTTATCCTTGTTCGCTCAAGTCATCTTCCCCTGAATTCGAGAAATTTTCTCTCCCCTGAGTAAAATAGAGTTAGCATGGGTGTTGTTAGTTTTGTTGGCAACATTTAGGACAACACCTGCAAACTTTCATTGAGCAAGATTACATCAAGCACAGAGAGAAAACATAAATCCTAACAATAGAGCAAAAGAAGAGAGAAAAAAAACATCAACTCAACACCCTTAGTTCCCATCCCCTTCATCAGTATCGTCTTCAGCTTCACTGTCCTTGGTCCCCGATGGACCAGCCTCCCCAGCAGGCGTTTGATCATCATCTCCCCTTTTTTGTCCAGAATGGACATCCACCTCTAGAAGCAGCCGGTAATCTGCAACCAGATTCTCATAAAAGGCTATATCAGCCTGGGCTTGCACTATCTTGGACAAAGCATGCTCGATTTGGGCTTGGACTTCAGCTGTGGTGAGCAGGATGAATCCTGTGGGCGGAGAGGGGTCAGGCTTGCTTTGTGGAGTGGCACTCGTAGCAGGGGCAGTGGGAGAGGCACACCACGGAAGATCAATCTTCCGGTTCCCTTTGAAGAATGCAAGAGCAATCTTGAACATTTCATTGATATCAGACAGCTGCTCATCAACATCCCGAATAAAGCCTTGAGAGACAAGCATCCCATAGATCAAACTGGGAAATGGGAGCTTAGACGCCTTCAGGCCTCCTCCATCAGTATATTGAAGCACCGTTTTGAACACAAGCTTCCCAAAGTTAAAGACTTCATTCGTCCCGATGGAGTACATAATCATTGCTTGGTGTCTGGTCACAATGGT
Organism: Primulina huaijiensis; assembly: GCF_012295235.1. Lineage (NCBI taxonomy): Eukaryota > Viridiplantae > Streptophyta > Magnoliopsida > Lamiales > Gesneriaceae > Primulina > Primulina huaijiensis. The sequence continues at coordinate 996,898 of NC_133321.1, forward strand.
GGTGTTTGTAGACGGCGTCCAGTTGCGTATGGCCAATTTGTGGAGCACAGAGTAGAACGATGTAAGGTTGTCGGCTGACAGGCGCTGAGTATGGGCTGGAAATCGAGTAGAGAGGCCTCCTGTGAGTGTGGAAGTGACTATATGAATGTCATGGGTAAGTCCATCCTCATCATCTGTTGGTGTCTGATAGTGGGAGTTTATTGCGACAAGACTGAACTCGTAGATTCTGTCATGAACAAAAACATTCCCGTACTTAGCAGACCTTTCATCACCTACACCAGATGATAGATTGGAGTAAAATTCCAGCACATGTCTTAGGCTAAATGGTTTGACTGCAGAGACTATGGAAAAGAGATGGCAATGTTTGAAAAATTCGATCAAGTTGTGTCTTGCAAAGACATCAGTATCTACATTATTTTCTTCCATGAAGTCACGACGCGTATATAAATGCCACTGAGCAACTGCCTGCCCAGTGTAGAACTTGTCACTGAAGGCAGTAGTGAGATCATATTCAGAAATATCGGTGTTGTCCTCAGTGTTCTCAACATCTGGGGCAACATCCGGAGGAGTAGGAGAATCTTCATTGCTTTCAGTAACAGAGGCAGTAGTCTCATCACGAACTTTATCAGAATTGTGAGAGGGTGCACCAGAGTCTTCACTCTCGAGGAGAGTGTCTGTAGATTCTTGCATCTGCTCAGGTGCGGAATGGACAAGAGAGGAGTGTGCAGAGTTGCAGGGGTAGGCTTCTTGGCTTTCTTCAAGTCAGCCAGCACTTAAGTCAAAGACACTTCGTCCTCATCAGACAAAATTGGCTCTTTCTGTTCAGCCATTGGTGTTGTATCAGAAGAGGTGGAGGTGGTCTCACAGATGAGGTGGCATCGGATTTTGCAGCATCAATAGGAGTGGGATTTTTTCGGGCAACTATCTTATATTCAGTGTCATCAAAGTCGTCGCCGGAGGTATTTTCGGGGTCAGCAAGGGAAGGAACATTTGATGGTTCCCATTTATGACGAAACATTTTGTTTGTGGTGAGGTCCGGATTGTATCCCCTCAATCTCTTTGATCGTAGTTTTGGAGGAGAGGGTGGAACCACACGTCTGTAAGCGTCCCAATCCCAGGGGGGGTTTTCAACATCCCATATATTTCCAGGTTCTCCTGGGAGAATGGTCTCCAATGGTTCGGGCTGTGCGACAACTGGCATCAATGCCATTGATGGTTCGACAATAGGAGTTTCTATAGTTGTTGTAGCATATGTTGTGGGTGTAGGAACAACATCGTCCTTGTGGCCCATTTCACTCCCAATATCATGAGGATCAAAGCCCTCGTCTGCCATTGAGTATGAATTGAAAGTCAAGTAATGAAAAAGAGAGAAATTACATAGAGCAAAGTGAAATTTAGCAGGGATAATTTTTCGAGGGTTTGCAGAAAGATAAAAATTTCGATAATGTGAATTAGGAGGTGAATGAGTGTGGATTAAAAAATAACCAAGCACAGTCACTAAAACGGTAACAAAATCAGAATTTTTCAGTCCATTGATTTGCTTCTAACGATAAAAAAAGTAACGGGAAAAATTAAACCCCCGGAAGTATAATTATTGACGGTGATGTTAATTTGGCACAGTTTGATTTCAAAATAATTACCAAAATTGGTAACCCACATCGAAATTAACTCCACTAGACATCAAAGATCACACGAATTCAATTTTCCGTAAAAACTGGATTTTCATCTAATTTTCTTTGTTGAAATATTCATGTCATCACACAACAATATTCACAATGTTATGCTTAAGCATGCTCTATTTATGTCTAGAAACAGAATGTAACAGATATAGAAATATGAAAACAAGTATGAAATATGTTTACAGATGAAGTGTTGTCACAAATGTTGGCAACAACTTCCGACAACACACACAATTCCAGAAAAACAATTTTAATTTTTCTTCACACTCAGTGACTTAACAGTTTTCTGAACATAGAAGTGGTAGCTTTCACACTAGAAGAGCAGTCTTCATTGGACTCCTCTAGGTAGCTTTTTCCATTTTCTTCTATTCATGTGTTAATTTTAGAAGGGATAGCTCCCACACTGAAAGTGCAGCCTTCATTAGGCTCCTTTAGGTAGCTTTTTCTATCTTACCTTCTAACACAGGCCCAAAGTTTTTAATTTATTATTTTTCAAGTTTTCTTGGGTTACTTGTCACATTGGTTGGACTCAAGTGACCCTCCTTCAAATCATTTGAGATCGAGTTCACATGTATGATTGTGAGGAATTAAAATATTAACAAGGAATTGTAAGTGCATCAGAAAACTATGCAACACAGTTCAATGATGAAACTTAAAATTAATAATTTATTATATGTTAAAACCTNTCAACACAACATATCACAGTATGAAAATAATGCAGAATGCCTAAGTCGTAAAAATGCACATGAATGTTAAGTGTTGTCCGAGATGTTGTAACATCTGAGACAACATCTATGAATGTTTAGGCAGAACACATGCTGAGAGATTTCCTAAGGTTGGAGAATCTCTCAAAATATAATGTTTTTTGAATATGTCAGCCAGTTGGTTATTTGTACCAACAAATTCAATTCGAATCAATCTTTTTTCTACTAAATCACAAATAAAGTGATGTCTAATGTCTATGTGTTTTGTTCGAGAGTGTTGTACTGGATTTTTAAAAATATTGATTGCACTAGAATTATCACAGCACACAACTAAAACTTCACTCTTAAGTCCATAGTCTTCTATCATTTGGTTCATCCGTAAAAGTTGAGAACAACAACTTCCAGCTGCCAACTATTCGGATTCAGCAGTTGAAAGTGAAACACAATTTTGTTTCCTACTATGCCATGAGATCAAATTATTGTCAAGATAAAAACAACATTCAGATGTACTCTTTCTATCATCTAAATCACCAGCCCAATCAGCATCAGAAAATCCTACCAAATTAGAATTGGTTTCTTGAGTGTACCATAATCCAAGATCAATACTTCCTGCTATGTGACGTAAGATACGCTTAACAGCTTTTAAATGAGAAATTTTAGGATTGGCTTGATATCTAGCACATAAGCATACACTAAACATGATATCATCGACTGGTTGTCAAATACAGGAGGCTACATATGATGTTGCGGTAAAAAGTGTTGTCAATATTTTTGGCAACATCATCTTTGCACAATTTTTCACTCGAGCCCATAGGTGTTCTCATGTATTTGGTGTTTTCATTTGCAAATTTCTTAACCAAATTCTTAGCATACTTACTTTGACACAGAAAGATGTCATCATGTGCTTGTTTAATTTGCAAGCCAAGAAAGAAACTCAACTCACCAACCATGTTCATTTCAAAAGTATATGACATACACTCAACAAAATCACCAGCTTGCCTTTTAGATGAAGAACCAAAGATTATATCATCAAAATAAACTTGAAAAATAAGAATATCACATTTTGATTTCTAAATAAAAATGGTTTTGTCTACCCCACCTCGTTTGAAGCCAATTTCAAGTAGATACTATGTCAATCTTCCATACTACGCACGTGGTGCTTGCTTCAAACCATAAAGTGCCTTCTTCAATTTGTAGACATGATCCAAATGATGTGGATCCTCAAAACCCTTAGGTTTTCTAACATACACTTCCTCACTCAAAATTCCATTTAAAAAGGCACTTTTGACATCCATTTGAAAAAGTTTGATTTTCATGCAGCATGGAATGACTAGAAATAGTCGAACTGATTCAATACGGGCTACAGGAGCAAAGGTCTCATCGAATTCAACCCCCTCAACCTGTATGTACCCTTGAGCAACCAACCTTGCTTTGTTTCGAATGATGTTTCCTGACTCATCATTTTTATTTTTGAAAATCCATTTTGTACTAATTATATTATAATGGTCGGGAGGTGAAACCAAATACCACACATCATTTCGAACAAATTTTTCAAGATCATCATGCATTGCATTAATCCAAAATTCATCTTTTAAAGCTTCATCAACATTTTTGGGTTCGAAATTGGATATAAAACATGAAAATCTGACCTATGAGTACATAGAACTCTTGCATATAAGTCCATTCATCTTGCGGTAGTCCACTTTTTCTTTCTTTCGAGATGATGAATGATTTTTTTCAATTTTACTTGGAATATTTTGTTCATCATCTACTGTATCATCATCACTGTGTGTTTCTTCCTCAGATTCAGTGACTTCAGTGTCACGTGTTGTGCTAGGTGTTGCAACATCTGGGACAACACCTACATTTTCCAGTGACAGAGGAATTTCCAAAAGCTCTTCCACATCATCTTCAGTTGTTTTCTTTTTTAGATCTACATAGTCATCAAAAACAACATTAATAGATTCCATAATAGTCCTAGTTCTTAAATTAAACATGCGATATGCTCGACTATTAGTGGCATATCCCAAAAAAAACACCTATCACTCTTTGAATCAAATTTTGCAAGTTGATATCTGTCATTCAAAGTATAACAAACACAACCAAAAACATGAAAATATTTAAGATTATGCTTCTTTCCCATGATTATTTCATAAGAAGTCATAGTTGAACTACTTCTTAAATATACCATATTCGAAATATGGCAAGCTGTATTGAGGGCTTCTGTCCAAAAACGCTTTGAAATGTTCTTTAAGGCTAGCATCACCCTAGCCATTTCTTGTAACGTCATGTTCTTGGTTTATACAATGCCATTTTGCTGTGGTGTTTTTTGTGCTGAAAATTCATGTGAAATTCGTTTCATGTCACAAAAAGATAAGAATGAAGAGTTTTCAAATTCCTTACCATAATCAGTCCTGATCCTTCTCACCTTCAAATTATGGAAGTTTGTGATTCTTGTGACTAACTGTTTAAACACATCGAAAGTGTCTGATTTCTCCTTAATGAAACTAACACATGAAAAGCGTGAGAAATCATTGACACATACAAAGGAGTACTTCTTAACTCCAAAGCTTTCCAACTCCATAGGACACATAAGATCCATGTGTAGCAATTCGAGACAGCGTGTTGTCCCAAAGTGGGGCAACATGTTATGTGACACACGAGTTTGTTTACCTTTTTGACAATCGCCACAAACATATGGTATACCAGATGATAGATTGGGNGATGAAAAAGAGTGGTCAATTAAAAAGTATTCAAGAAATTGTTTGTCATATATGTGATACACATGATCATGCTACAAAAGATTGTCCAACATTACCTTCATTTAAGAATGTCTCCATGAACAAGCAAATTATGTTAACAATTATAAAAAATCAATATTAGATCATTTTTCAACATCATATAATCCTGGATGGAAAAATCATCCTAATTTTAGTTGGAGGAATGATAATAATGCACAACCCTCACAACAATATTTTCAAAATAACCAAAATCATCAAGGTTATATTCCTTATGTTACACCTCCAAGAAAAAACTTTGAAGATGTAATTCATGCATTTATCCAAAAGCAAGAATCTATCGATATTCAAAACAGTCAATCTATGACTGATTTGGAAGAAACTCTTGCAAAATTTGCATCTGCACTTAATATTCATGAAAAAGGAAAATTTCCATCTCAACCTCAACCTAATCCTAAAAAGCAAAATCAAGAATTAAAAAATGAAAAAATTGATCAAATAAAATCT
>NC_133321.1:1002625-1014781 GCF_012295235.1 Primulina huaijiensis
AACACATGCTGAGAGATTTCCTAAGGTTGGAGAATCTCTCAAAATATAATGTTTTTTGAATATGTCAGCCAGTTGGTTATTTGTACCAACAAATTCAATTCGAATCAATCTTTTTTCTACTAAATCACAAATAAAGTGATGTCTAATGTCTATGTGTTTTGTTCGAGAGTGTTGTACTGGATTTTTAAAAATATTGATTGCACTAGAATTATCACAGCACACAACTAAAACTTCACTCTTAAGTCCATAGTCTTCTATCATTTGGTTCATCCGTAAAAGTTGAGAACAACAACTTCCAGCTGCCAACTATTCGGATTCAGCAGTTGAAAGTGAAACACAATTTTGTTTCCTACTATGCCATGAGATCAAATTATTGTCAAGATAAAAACAACATTCAGATGTACTCTTTCTATCATCTAAATCACCAGCCCAATCAGCATCAGAAAATCCTACCAAATTAGAATTGGTTTCTTGAGTGTACCATAATCCAAGATCAATACTTCCTGCTATGTGACGTAAGATACGCTTAACAGCTTTTAAATGAGAAATTTTAGGATTGGCTTGATATCTAGCACATAAGCATACACTAAACATGATATCATCGACTGGTTGTCAAATACAGGAGGCTACATATGATGTTGCGGTAAAAAGTGTTGTCAATATTTTTGGCAACATCATCTTTGCACAATTTTTCACTCGAGCCCATAGGTGTTCTCATGTATTTGGTGTTTTCATTTGCAAATTTCTTAACCAAATTCTTAGCATACTTACTTTGACACAGAAAGATGTCATCATGTGCTTGTTTAATTTGCAAGCCAAGAAAGAAACTCAACTCACCAACCATGTTCATTTCAAAAGTATATGACATACACTCAACAAAATCACCAGCTTGCCTTTTAGATGAAGAACCAAAGATTATATCATCAAAATAAACTTGAAAAATAAGAATATCACATTTTGATTTCTAAATAAAAATGGTTTTGTCTACCCCACCTCGTTTGAAGCCAATTTCAAGTAGATACTATGTCAATCTTCCATACTACGCACGTGGTGCTTGCTTCAAACCATAAAGTGCCTTCTTCAATTTGTAGACATGATCCAAATGATGTGGATCCTCAAAACCCTTAGGTTTTCTAACATACACTTCCTCACTCAAAATTCCATTTAAAAAGGCACTTTTGACATCCATTTGAAAAAGTTTGATTTTCATGCAGCATGGAATGACTAGAAATAGTCGAACTGATTCAATACGGGCTACAGGAGCAAAGGTCTCATCGAATTCAACCCCCTCAACCTGTATGTACCCTTGAGCAACCAACCTTGCTTTGTTTCGAATGATGTTTCCTGACTCATCATTTTTATTTTTGAAAATCCATTTTGTACTAATTATATTATAATGGTCGGGAGGTGAAACCAAATACCACACATCATTTCGAACAAATTTTTCAAGATCATCATGCATTGCATTAATCCAAAATTCATCTTTTAAAGCTTCATCAACATTTTTGGGTTCGAAATTGGATATAAAACATGAAAATCTGACCTATGAGTACATAGAACTCTTGCATATAAGTCCATTCATCTTGCGGTAGTCCACTTTTTCTTTCTTTCGAGATGATGAATGATTTTTTTCAATTTTACTTGGAATATTTTGTTCATCATCTACTGTATCATCATCACTGTGTGTTTCTTCCTCAGATTCAGTGACTTCAGTGTCACGTGTTGTGCTAGGTGTTGCAACATCTGGGACAACACCTACATTTTCCAGTGACAGAGGAATTTCCAAAAGCTCTTCCACATCATCTTCAGTTGTTTTCTTTTTTAGATCTACATAGTCATCAAAAACAACATTAATAGATTCCATAATAGTCCTAGTTCTTAAATTAAACATGCGATATGCTCGACTATTAGTGGCATATCCCAAAAAAAACACCTATCACTCTTTGAATCAAATTTTGCAAGTTGATATCTGTCATTCAAAGTATAACAAACACAACCAAAAACATGAAAATATTTAAGATTATGCTTCTTTCCCATGATTATTTCATAAGAAGTCATAGTTGAACTACTTCTTAAATATACCATATTCGAAATATGGCAAGCTGTATTGAGGGCTTCTGTCCAAAAACGCTTTGAAATGTTCTTTAAGGCTAGCATCACCCTAGCCATTTCTTGTAACGTCATGTTCTTGGTTTATACAATGCCATTTTGCTGTGGTGTTTTTTGTGCTGAAAATTCATGTGAAATTCGTTTCATGTCACAAAAAGATAAGAATGAAGAGTTTTCAAATTCCTTACCATAATCAGTCCTGATCCTTCTCACCTTCAAATTATGGAAGTTTGTGATTCTTGTGACTAACTGTTTAAACACATCGAAAGTGTCTGATTTCTCCTTAATGAAACTAACACATGAAAAGCGTGAGAAATCATTGACACATACAAAGGAGTACTTCTTAACTCCAAAGCTTTCCAACTCCATAGGACACATAAGATCCATGTGTAGCAATTCGAGACAGCGTGTTGTCCCAAAGTGGGGCAACATGTTATGTGACACACGAGTTTGTTTACCTTTTTGACAATCGCCACAAACATATGGTATACCAGATGATAGATTGGGCATATTTCGTACTGCGTCGTACTTACATAAGTTCTTCAGGGTTTTAAAATTCACATGTCCAAGTTTTTGATGTCATAGGTCGAGTTTACTCACTTGTGCATGTTTGCATGAAAGTTCTTTACTTATTTGATAGCAATTATCCGAAGACCTTGTACCTGTCATAATGCACATGTTAGTTTCATCAAAAACTTCACAAGTATGTTTATCCAACTTGACAAGCAAATTTTCAACACACAATTGGCTTATGCTTATTAAATTTGAATTTAATCCTTCAACATGAAGCACATTGTGGAGCTTTGGTAGTCCCTCAACATTCAATGTTCCCTTTCCAACAATCCTTCTTTTAGCTCTCACTCCATAAGTTACTGTACCACCTTTTTGATCAACATAATCAGTGAAATGTTCTCGTGATCCTGTCATATGACGTGAGCTTCCACTATCAAAGTACCAGTGACATGCAGTGTTAGTTTTTAATGATGTATAGACAACATTACATTGAGTTTTTACCTTGGTACCCAAATTTGTCTTACTGTAGGTCGGCGGTTGGAGGTGTTACGAGAAATGTTGGGCAACATTCGGGACAACATCCGGAACGTCTTTTGAATTATGCGGTCATCCCTGAGTTTAAAACAGTAGGGCTCGATATGTCTGGCCTAAAACAGTAATGACATACATACCAGCATTTTCTTTTCTTGGGAACAGGTGCAACAGATTGTCTTTTTGGTGGAGAACTTTTGATCGATGACTTGGATTGTGACTGTGTGGATGTATCAGCTTTTTCTTTCACAAAGATAGTTGATTTTGAAGATTCACTAATTTCAAACACAATGTCTTTGAAACCTAAGACCTTCTTGTCATCTCTTCCCATCAAAAGTATGGATTCAAGCTTGGATGTGGTTTAATTGAACTTGGATAAAGTCTCAGTTGCCTTTTGAAGCTCATCCTTGATGTTGCACATATCCAAGTCCTTTTTTCTCAGGATTACTTCAAGTTTGGCAACCACGGACTTTAGTTCAGTGTTCTCCTTTACAAGAGTTGTATTCAACTTATTTCTTTTGGTCCAATCGACATACAAGTCCTCATAAAGCTTTTGTACACGCTCAAGAGTGATTTCTTCATCATCATCTTCCAACTCATCATCTACAATTGGATTTCCAGAAGATGTAGATTTTAAACATACTGATTTTGCGCACGTGTTGTGTCCAGGAGTGACAACACCTAGGGCAACACCTAAAGGGTTCACTTGCAGCCAATGTTTTTCTGTCAACAGTGCAGTCAAAGAGGTGTGATTATCTTCATCATTGGATTTTTTCTCATCCTCATCAGATTCTTCATCGTTTAGAGACACATTATAGCCTTTGTTCTTTCGTAATATGTTAGCACATTCATTGGCATAGTGATCAAATCCATTGCATTCTCTACATTGCACCAAGTCATAATTCTTCGAATTAAATTGACCCTTGCCTTTATTCCTTGGTCGAATTTGTTGTTGGACAGGAGGTTTAGGGGTTGGTAGACTGGGAAACTTCGATGATTGTTCAGCTTTCTTCTTATCTCTGATTCTCTTCAAGTAATCCCCAAATTTCTTTGTGATACAGGAGATGGAATCCTCACAAAGATTCGACTCATTAACCTCTTGAGATATTTGAAGAAGATCATTATCAGAGTCATTTGAAACTTTGAATGCAATCGTCTTCCCCTTGTCCTTCTTCTGCATGTCCATGTTAATTTCGAAGATGCGAAGTGAACTGATAAGATCTTCCAAAGCCATCTGAGACGTGTCCTTAGCCTCATCGATTGCGCATATTTTTACGTTGAATCTTTCGGGCAAAGAGCGGATAACCTTACTAACTAATCGTTCATTGGAGATAGGGTCTCCAAGGCTGAACGCCTCATTAGCAATATCCCGTAGGGGACGATCATAATCCAGTATATTCTCATATTCTTCCATCCTCATAATCTCGAATTTGGAAGTAAGCATCCTCGATCTAGTTCGTCGCACACTTTCAGAACCTTCACAATGTCTTTGGAGAGTATCTCATGCATTCTTGGCAGAAGTACAGTTTGTGATCAAACTGAACATGTTCATATCGACTGAAGTAAATATTCCATTTGAGGCTTTTAGTTGTAATAATTCGAATTCTGCACTTCATCAGCAGTCCAATCAGTTTTCGGTTTTGGCAAGCTGTCACCATCTTGATCTATAATTATTGGTGAAGTCCATCCATTGATAACACGCTGCAATGCCCGTTCATTTATGGATTTTATGTAGTATTTGATTTTGACCTTCCATAGGCTGTAGTTGGTTTCATCTAGGACTGGCGGTCGAAGTGTTGCGTTTGCAAGTGATGTGTCCATTTAAATATTTATGTCAAACAAAAAAAAACAGAATCAGCACTTAGTATATCAAGAGTAGGCTATGATACCACTTATAAGGAATATTGCTCGACAGATATGAGTGTATATAACAGTAGTAATATAAAATTGTAAATTTGTGTTTTATCAGAATTAAGTGTTGTGCGAAATGTTACAATATTTCAGACATCATGCAGCGGAATATTAAAGTTTGTAACACGAATTGACTTTAAGTACATAGAATGGACAATATTAAATTTGCACAAGTATAAATACTTGGGTGCTTCAGGGCAAAAATTAATAACTAGAAAACCAAAACGTTTACAAAAACCAATCACTAGTGATTTTAACGAAAATCAATTTTCTCAACACGTTGAGAAAATAAAATGCTTTTTAAAACAAAGAACAACACTAAAACGCAATTAAGAAAGCAAAAATGTGCAGCCAAAAATTGGAGCAACAAAACGCGATCTTCAGCCAACACTTGCACGTGTGTTATCTGATATGTCTCCAACAATCACGGCAGCACGAGCAACATCACTCTTCAAAACAAAAACGTCCTTGGAGAATGTTTTTCTCTAAAATCCACGACGTGCAAAAGTGTGTGTATTATTGATCGAGAGACATCACCTCCAATAGTGTCCTTGTTTCTCTTATTTATGGACTTTCTCTCACCTAGAGCTTATCTCCACAAGGAAACATATTGCACAAAGAAAAGTAAGAGTTTAATTACGAACAAAACTTCTTTTGAACATTGATACCATATCATCATAATATTTGCATAATTATCTCATTATCTAGAAGGGCAAAATCTCATAAGATATTATACTCAATCAAATTAACAAGGAAAATATAATATTAGATAAATCATTTAAATTAAGAGATTATATTTCCCTTCAATATTAATCTTGCTGAATGACGCCATAGATTTTGAAGGTTCAGAGGTCGAGAAAACCCTATCTGATACCGCTTGTTATGATCGATAGAGGTGTTTATAGAGGAGAATAAACCCTCACAATTTTTCTTCTTCTTTGAGCAAAGGAGATTTCAGATTGTGTTAGTAGTCGAAATCAAATCTTGATATTCTAGGGTCAATGGAAAACTAGAAAAATTAGTGAAGAAAAATTCCAGCCAAACTTATGAACTAAATGAAATCAGTGGACCACAATCAGTAAAAGGCTAAAGAAAATTATTTCAGTTTTAAATGAATGGCACATTGATTAGTTATGAAAGTTCGAAGGATGAATCACTTCTATGTCTCTCATTCTTCTGTTTTCAGAAAGATTTCACTAAAAGACTTTGATAGTTACAACAATTGCGACTACCCACTTCATTAGGACTTATCATTGCCTAACTGAAATTCTTAGTATCAACTTTTCACAAATTAAATTAAATATGCACATTAAGACTATTTCTGTTCGTTAAAAAACCCACACGAAATACAATATAGAAATGATACACTTGTGAGTAAGAGTTCGGCACAGATGATCCTTGAAATAGATCGGATATAACTTTATGCGTGTGCTTGTAAATTTCAGCAGAGCTTGAAAATATGAGATAGAAAATGTAACAGAACGTAGAGTGCATGTCTAAGGTATTTTTGTAATCTTGAGATGGCCTTATACTGATAATTTGCAACGTTCAGATTTGAACGACTATAATCGAGTCATAACAGGGCCATAACATAAATAGTACTAGATGTCATCTGTCATTCGTCTCATTCCAAAAATATTATGGAACAATAAATGCCTAGAGTACTGACGTTGATCGAACATAATGTTTTTTTCTTTTATTTCCAGAACATTCTCTGATACTCGGATCTACTAATTATATATTTTCACCATTTAAGGGAAAAAAATAAGGGATAATCGGTCAACTCAATAGGTTAGCCAAGATTTTAGTAACATGCTTTGGTCTAGATGGTTTAAGTCAAGTTATTTATTTTCAAAAGTGAACCATGCAAAATCGAACCTAAACAATAGAAACCAATACAATTTAGCGTTGTTATTACAAAAAATGGCTCGTTTTCACAGGACCAAATATCAAACAAATCCACCATATTATTAATAAAAACTCCAATTGGCCCATGGATCTTAGTGTATTTTCCTTACAATATTCTTACACCATATCCTATGTTCCATGCATGCACAACTTCTACAAAAGATATACTTAACCAAATAAACATCTAGATTACTGAAAAATAGTTGTCTGAGAAACTAGAAAATAGTTGTCTGAGAAAAAAAAAAAAAGCAAACAAACGATGGATGCAACCCAACATATAGACTTGATAGTTTCAATAAAGTGAAATTGAAGAGAACAAAATCACAATGTGTTTACACATTATACATACATACGTGCATATATAAATTTTGAAATATCGAAACTAAGAACAACGAATATTAGAAATAAAATAATCATATATGTGGGCCTTTGCAGAGATATCCAAGGTGATAGAATAGGTAGACATTTGTTTAATTGTTAGGAGTTCAATTCTCTCTATCAACAATTATCAGGAGTGTGATTCATCTGTCGCACATGTTTTGACCAATACGGTTAACTTTACTAGCGTAGTTTGCATGTTATTACATTAGTTCGAAGGTTTACCTAAAGTACACCGAATGATAGCGGCTGCGAGAATACATGGATAGTGTAGTTCGAAAGTTTACCCAAACTGCACGGAAAAATATTAATGAATGCTGGAATTATATCGTCATCAAAATAATAATAATAATAATCATATATATGGTATGAAGAAGTCGATATTTTGTTCTCACTCTTTGTCTAGTCCTTGTTGAGCCCATGTGTTTGTTTGGAATTTTTTAGGCAAACGAAACTTAAAATTCTGTGTTGCACTTCTCAACATGAGTATTGGGAAATTCTATTGAGATAGAAATAATTAATAATTTGATTGATGTAAGATAAATAATTAATAAATCGATAAATAATATGACGAAGTAAATATAACATTGAATAAGATAAATTATTAATGTATAACTTCAACTAGGCCGGCCTAGCCCCTGAAGTAGGTCCACCCTTGGGTAAATTGAATTGGTTTCTTCTCTAAAGTTTAATGATTGATATTTCTGGTTTAATCTCTTTTATTTATCAAATACTAAGATGATTCATAAACTTATATCCAAACCCAATAGACAATTAGGTCCCCTTTGTTGGAGACAATACACAGTGAAAGTGTAAGAGACAGACAATATGTCCAAAGCCACAAACTTGATTCAGAATATGTTAAGTTACTCAATTAACTAACAAACAAAAAAAAATCTTGAATCTTATCACATATGTAACTTTATGAAATGGCCTCATGCTTAATGGTGTCAAAATCAGACATGACTCATCAACCCGATACGGTTCAACCCGAAAAAAATTAGGTTTGGCTTTGAAGTTTTCGTGTTTGGGTCAGATCGAATCCGATAATTGACCCGAAAAAAATGATTGGATTGGCCCACATCCCTACCATGCCTCATACCCTTACTTTTAATTTTTGTACACAAATTGTTGGTGACAGGACATCACATCTTAATTTTAATGGCTATGAAATTATTGTTTTTTTGAATGAATAATGCCTACGATATGGTTGATTTCTTGACAAGTCTGGTAGGCCTTTAAGGGGATGGTTATTTATTTTTTGATCAATACATTACTATATGGTTCAATGAAAATTAAGGCCATGAAAATTAAATTAGTTATATACATAAAGTAATCTATGATATATATATATATATACACACACATATATACGCACGTGCATGCAAAAACGAGAAAATGGTTTTTTTTTCACTAACTTGCTCAATTTTAAGTTTTTGTCCAATGAGTTTTCCAAGTTTGATTTTTTGAACTTTTGATTTTTGACTATTTTGGTCCAACCGTTGACGTTATACCAGAAAATGTTGATACGATGTTCGGAAAATACTGAAGTGTAATTAACATATATATAAATTGGAAATGTTAATAATATTGGCAAAACAGTATACATCGTGGATCACAAATTCAACATTAGCGAGAGTATTTTGTTGTATTGGCCATGTGAGATTGTCTCCTGTCCAAAAATTTTCATACCTAACATGGTTGGGGAAGTGTAAATACAATATAGAGTCGGTAAAATACTCTAGAGTTATATATGTTATAAAGAGTACGACGATCTTACGAATTTTTATCTGTGAGACAGGTCAACTCTACGATATTCACAATAAAAAGTAATACTCTTAGCATAAAAAGTAATACTTTTTCATTGATGGCCCAAATAAGAGATTCGACCCACGAAATTGATCCGTGAGACCGTCTCACAAGAGTTTTTGTGTGTTTTCAAATTAGTATAAAAGATTCGCCTCAAATGAAATTAAAGGTGAAGTGTAGATTATGATTAAAAAAAATACACGTAAGAATTATTTCCAAAAAATTATATTTTACATAAACTAATATTATTTAAAATTATATGTTATATTAAAAATATATTATTTTTTTGTGAAAAACGATCGAGACACGGTGGGATTTGGGTGGCAAGCAACATCAATAGGAGTAATTAATATTAAAGTTACATGGATGAAATGTCGCTGTCTTTTTAAGTTATATACTAATTAATGTTGAACAAAATAGTACTACACTATTGAACTAATTTTTTGAATAGGTTGTGTTAATTAATAATAATAATTATTATTATTATTATCGTCTTCTCTTGGCACACCCATTGCATTTATATAATAATAATTTTGCTCTATTGTGTTAAACAACTTGTTTTTAGAGACTATATTACAATTAAAAACTCTACGTTGTTCAAGCGTTTATTATACAACTATGTCTTGTGTGACATGCTTATTCGAGAATATATTGATAAATAGAATCGAATTTATGATATATTCCACCAATTCAGAGTGTAATATCAAAGTTTGTATTTAGGTAGTTTCAAAAAAAAAAAAGTTTGTATTTAGGATGTTGTCGAAATCATTTTTATGGTGGATAATTTTTATTATTAAAATCCAAGATTTTTAAGGCTTGTTATTGTTTGAATATGGGTTAATGATACTTGTATCATATTCACCCCAATTGATTTGATATTTTTCCCCAAAAAATAAAATAATTCAAAGGCTTTTTGGAATAGTTCATTGAGTTATTTCAGGATCCAATCGTTTTTTAATTGTAATTTTAGGTTTCAGACCATTGGATCAATTCAAACATTTCAGACATAACATCAAGAGTTTAAGTCGTTCACGCAAGGAAGTCAAGCCGCAGTATTTCTGAACTCTAGATGCAAAAGATTATCTGTCAGTCTGATTGGATCAAAGTCCTATATGTAATACACGTGTTCAAACCGTTTAACTCCAACTGCATTGCAATCGGTCAGATTTGAGTAAATTCAAAAATTATACTACAAGTCAGTTCGTTCAACAATTGCCCAATATAGATTCATTACATAATATCTTACCAACTTCTGAATGACAAAAATTTTCCTATTTCGTACATAGTCTGTCAGCTTTTTGAAAAGTAAGAAGCTTAAAATTGCAAAAGTACAAGGAACATAAATGAGATAATGATAGGTACAACGACTGAAAGCGACATGTTCATTTTGTCGGGTAATAATACAAATTATCGTTAAAAAGCAAATCCGACCATTGGAGTTTTTCAACTATATATATGAAGATTTAAAAGAGAAGAACCTACCCAAAAAACTATCAAACTGTTTGATTATTTTCTCAAGCCTCTATATTTCTAAGGTTTTCAAGCACACTGAAAGCTTTCAAATTTCAAGTTGCTTACATAGCAAATGCTTATCAGAATATATCAATTTTTCAAGGATCAATTTGTGCTACATTACCAAGTTAAGCCGTCAAGATGATCGTTGAGTTATTTTGTATTGTTTTCTCGTGAATCGAGGGTTCTTAAACATCAAGATCTTGTAAAGCGATCACTAAAAATTTCAGTTTAGGCAGTGATAAATCTTATCTGAAGTGGGTTATTATAAGACGTAAAACCAAAATCTTTAATCAAGTAGAATCCTTTTAAAATAGAAAAAGAGATGACGTATGAGTGTTATGTCCGAACATCCATAAAATATATATCTCATTTCATTACATAATTGACGACATATGAGTGTTATCTCCGAACATCCATAAAATATATGTCTCATTTCATTACGCAATTTACATTCTTGCATACTATTTTCAAGTCGTTTCTTCTTAACAGCCAATTGAATTATATAGTTTATCATTAGTCAAGCTGGATTGTTTCCGTACTTATTTATTTTTCAGTGGTCCAGCAAAAATAGCTGTTTGAGAATATTTTCTTAACAGCCTAAATATGTAAAAAAATAGCTCAAAATTTCGAAAATTTTAAAAGAGTTTATTCAACCATCTCTAAACTATAATATTGGCTGCGCAACTTACTTGAAGAATCAAAATATAGTAAAAAAAAAAATCTTTAAAAAAACGTAGATAGGATGAACTAAAAAATTTATTCACATGCTATGTGGACCCGAAATAATAAATTAAATTTAAAAATTCGAAGTGCATCTCCATGTGCTTGGTCAATAATTATAATGTGGATATACTTTTAATGAGAAATATTTTTTTCGCAAAAGGTTAAAAAGAATTATTTTCATTTATTTTTCTTGTTGCGTTAAACTCATAAATGAAAAAATATCACTTTATTTTTGAAATATTTTTACAAGTTCAAGGATCTCGATGTACATAAATAAATTTAGATTTTTTTTTCCTTTAAAGTGTTTTATCATCAGCAGATCATATTGATACTAACGAACCTTATACAAATTTTTTTAGCTCGAAATTAACATATTTACGTGGATGTCAAGAAAACAATACCACTTATATGTGTGTATTTGCTGCTAAGGAAATTATTAAAATAACTAATATGGTAATAAAAATAAAAACCTCAAAAAGAAATGAAAAAATTATAGCATATTATTAAGAATGTAGTTAAAAAGAAATAAAGGGAAAGAAAAAGCAAACTTTTATACTGCGAAAAAGTAAAAAATGTACCATTCCTTTTCTAATAAAGAACTCAATTTATAATCAAAATTAAGCCCCAAAAATATTTTTACTTTAAAAATAGTAATTTATGATAAACATGGATTAGGGACGGCCCTATTTAAAACTCTTCTACTACATTATTTTCGACTCTAGTTTTTTCACTTTACATATAGCCATCTAGGTGATATAT